>NC_056747.1:132808708-133031208 GCF_019279795.1 Protopterus annectens | reverse complement strand
AAAAAAATTGTGGTTATTTACAGGAAGCTCCCGGTATGTTTTTTGATCGGGAAGAAACTTTTTGTGAAGGATGGTCACATGCACCAGTACTAAGAGGTAGAGAGAAACAGTATGTAGAGAGAGAGATGAAACTGTATTAAGGCATCCGGTGGTAAGGTGAGTAAAGTAAAAATGAAACCAGTACTGGGAAATTTGCTTTGCACCTAGGTTTATTGTGCGGGTGTGTCTCTTTCGGAAATCTTAATTCCTTGAAATAAGTTTTTTTGAATGGAGATGAATTTATAAATTTTATGTTGGTGGGAACCTTTATGTGCCATGGAAGGAATGCATATTTCAGAATATAAATGTGCAGTAAAACTGGAAATTGTGCAGTTCAGAACTATGGAATTGACTAAATTGGTGTTTTTTTTTCTTCAACTGTTCCAAAAGGTGCTTAATATTAAATGTGTTATGATAGCATGGGCTGAGACATGAGAGATTAGGATTTGCTTGCCCGTTTGTAGTAAAATACAGCCTATGTGGAATTTAATCAAGTTAAATGGAAAGGTTGGGGGGGGTTATGTGGTGGTCCTGATGGTCTCTAAGAGCCTACCTTCCTGGTGACAAAGGACAATCTAAACGACCCTTTTTTTTGCCCTGCACCCCCTCTTAAGGAAGCAAGAAAGTAACTTGCTAAGTCCTTATTGTAAAACTGACTACTTTCTACTACTTGCTTCAGGGGTTATAAAGTAAGCTACGAGCCTGAACAGCCAGCAGCCGTTACTCCCACCTCCTTTCTACCCTGCATCCAACTAACCTCCTCTACTTCTTATGAACCCCTCTTTACTTGCTACAAATATGACACAGTCATTGTCCATGCTGGTGTGAACGACCTGAGACGTACCTCCCTGGACTACATGAAAAGAGACATAGAGGAGCTCTCTGATTATGTAGCCCAGGCAGGTATGACCCTAACCCTGAGCAGTATCCTTCCTTCACCAAGAATGATGCCACAATAGAGACAAGATGATCAGCTTTAACAATTGGCTTAATGTCTGGTGTCATTCAAAGGGGATCCAGTGTCTGCCTGGGATGACATGCTTGACAAGCCACGCTGCTTCGCAAGGGACGGCTTGCACCTGTCACCCCTGGGATTCCGGATATTGGCTAAGGCTCTTGCCACCCCATAGTGCCTTTTTTAGGCAAGGCTCGAATTCTAAACCTACCACCCTAGAAAACAAAAATGGGAAGAAACTGAGGGTAATGCTGCTCAATGCCAGAAGTCTAAATCTCAAAATGCACGCACTCGAGGCCTTTCTCAGTATGGAGAACATCGATGTCTGTGCTGTAACTGAAACCTGGTTCAAGGCTCCTGAGAGCACCCCGGCACTATTAGGTTTTACCTCATATCATGCGTTCTGGCCCCAAAACCCGGACTACACCACAAAAGGAGGGGGTGTATCCATATTCATAAAGGATACCCACACCTCCAGGTTGGTGGCAACGCATGAAGCTTTGGATACCATCCAGGTGCAACTAACCATAAGCAAAACTGCTCTACAAATTGTAGCATGTTACAGGCCACCCTCTCAAACTCAGGAACCCCACACAGCCTTCCTGAAGACACTGGAGAGTATAAATGTATCTCTAAACACCATCATATTGGGTGACTTCAACTACCCGAATATAGACTGGGAAAATTACTCAAGCCCTAACTTTCTAGCCCAACGGTTCCTGGAGTTCATAAATTCAAATGCCATGGAACAGCTAGTCACTGTTCCCACGAGAGGAGAAAATATACTAGATCTCATTGTCACAAACATGGGGACAAAATGCTCCACACTGGAAGTATATCCCTCATTGGTGAGATCTGATCATAAATTAATCTCACTGGAAATCCACATCCCGCCCCCACCCCCAACAAAAGACCATAGTGAAGAACTTCTCTAAAGCAAACTTCACACTACTCAAGACTGGTGTGGTATCCTTCAAGGCCCCTGAGCCAGTGGAAACCACAACCCAAGCTGCGGAAGCCCTTAAAAATGCCTTCTATTAACACCTCTAGGACTGCATGGATCAGGCAATCCCAAATAAAACCAAGACTCTTTCCACAAAGGGCAAACGTCCAGTCTGGTGGACCCCAGCCATTAACAAACTTTACAATAAGAGGAGAAAGCTATTACATGATGGAACAAAATCCATAAAAGGGAAGTCACCCCTGATCATTATTAGTAAAAAAATACGAGCACTCATAAAATCAACTAAGGCCAATTTTGAGAGAAAAATTGCTATGGATTCAAAGGACAATCATAAGGCCTTTTTCAGCTATGTTAGGAACCTGGGTGGAAACTCCCAGATATGCTCAGAATTAGTCCAAAATGATACAAAAATCACTGAACCCACAGACATTGCCAACATACTGGTAGACAGGTTCAGTGCAAACTTCACCCCCCTCTCCCCCCTTAAAGGAGAGACAACTATCCCAGCCGAGTGTAGCCTCCCGGACATCTCAAATGCGCAGGTGAAAGCTGCTCTCTCTAAAGCTAAAAACACAGCATCAGTGGGTCCAGATGGTGTCCCCGGCTGTGTGCTACACGAGCTAAATGAGGAATTAAACCCGCACATAAGGCAGCTGTTTAATCTCAGCCTTACCACAGGATACGTGCCCAAGGAGTGGCGTACGGCAACTGTGGTCCCACTCCACAAAGGCGGCGTCTCTACGGACCCTGGTAATTACCGCCCCATAAGCATAACAAGTCTAGTCTGCAAAGCTATGGAGAGGATCATAATGGAGCTCATAAACAAAGATATAGGGGACTTGCAGACATTGGACCCGACCCAGTTTGGCTTTGTCAAGGGAAGATCATGCCTTTTGAACTTGGTCGACTTCTTCGAAACGGTCGCAAAGGCCATTGATGAGGGAAAGGCAGTCCATACAGCCTACCTTGACCTTGCAAAGGCTTTCGACACAATACCCCACTCGGGTATTGTAGAAAAACTTACCAGCTTAAATGTAAACCCATATGTCACAAGTTGGGTTGCAAACTGGCTTAAGGACAGAACCCACAGGGTTAGAGTTGCTGGCGCTGTGTCAGACTCCAAGCCGGTCACAAGTGGTGTCCCACAGAGCTCGGTCCTTGGCCCCCTATTGTTTGGCATCTTCTCAGAAGTACAGGCCAACATGGGAGGACTTTGGCTGACAAAGTTTGCAGACAACTGCAAACTGGGCGCCATAGTGGAAAGTGCATCTGACACGGATATCCTCCAGAAGGGACTCACGGAAACAGATAGCTGGTGCCAGAGCCATGGCCTGAAGTTAAACGCCAAAAAATGTATAGTCATACCCTTCGGGAAAAACAAGGTAACCCCAAGCTACCATATAGGTGGCAATCCACTAAGCACAGAAGAGGTCATCAGGGACCTGGGGACCCAGGTTGACAGTGGCCTTTCTTTTGACACTCACGTTGCTAAAGTGGTTAGAAAGACCTTCTACATTGCCCACCTGATCATGAAGGGATTCACATCCAGATCTAGTGAGGTCATTGTTCCCCTGTACTCTTCTCTTATCAGACCAATGATCGAGTACAATGCCCCATTCGGGATGTATCTCACCCGACATCTGCAGCAATTGGAGAGACCCCAAAAGTTCCTCACCAAAAGGATAAAGGGACTCCAAAATCTGTCATATGCTGCCAGATTGAAGAAACTCCAGCTCTATTCAGTCGCATACCGTCTGCTCAGAGGTGACATGTGCCTGACATACAAGGCCATGTCCAACCCGGAATTAATGGACATGCTCCACCTCAAAAAATCCAAATCCACGAAAACCACTAGAGCAAGCGACTTAAACCTTAGCACGGATATAAATAGGACTTGCTGGAGGGATAGATTTATCACTCAGACTCCCTATGCTGTGGAATAAAATCCTGGTCCATGTGAGGCAGAGCACCTCGCTGACTCTGTTCAAGGGAAATCTAGACCTGTGGCTGGGAGATCGTAGGTTTACCCCGGGAATCATCTCTGTGTCACTGCTGGACAGAGGCACAACAAACTAATGGGCACAGTATTTTTTCATATAAGGGGTGGCGTAAGCCACAAAAATTTGGGCTAGGCTTATAAATGCCTTAGGGCAGATAGGTTCATAGGTTTATACTAGGCTATCACTCCGTCCCTGGTTCTAAACCAACTAGCTCCCTACATACTTAACTGCAATACTAGATCTTCCCACTAGGTGGCACCCTCTTCCCAACCCTTATCTCCTGCTTTATCCTCCTGTATTTTCCTCTGTAATTACACTAATTCCTCTTTAGGTCTTAGACCTGTTCCAGTTTTCTCACTCACCCTTTACTTCAACTGTATACTCTCGCCTGTTCTCTTTTTTTAATCTCATAGACACCTGATATGCCTCTGATCTTTCCCACTCCTGACTCACTTACCTTCAACTATCAGCATTGCTGTCTGTCTGTTCTCTAGATTCTCCTTTACTTGTCTCTACCAGCTGAGTTCGCCCTGTGGGCTCACTCCGCTCCCCTACCCTATCCCCAAATCTCACCCCCCCAGGTGTCCTACTCTTATACCGTCTAACCACACCCTTTCCCTCTTACACTAATCCTAGCCCCTCCCATTGTTAATTAATACCAATTCTCTCTACTTTCACTTACCGCTGCAAATCTTACCACACCCTACACCTATTTCCTTACACACTTAACATAACTCCAAACTTATAACTAGAACCTAACAACTTACCCTGTCAGCTGCATACACCTGTCTTCCTCAACCCTCTTACAGAGGTTACTCATACTTACACTTTTACCACCCCTAACTTTAGCTTACCTGCTGACCTATGAACACCCAATATATCCACACATTCTCCACCGCAACAAACTATCTATCTCTCCTTCTCTACCTATTCTCACTAACCATGTTAACATAACATCGACACCTAGCTATCTACCAGCAAAATTCCATAGGATTACCTACATTAGATATGACTCTCCCAAGCCCAGAAAGTCTCTGACTCTGTTTAAGTTCCCAAATCTTAGACCTCAAACACTATGCCTTTCTTTTGAAAGATGGTGACATTCATCCAAACCCAGGCCCTGTAACTACTAACTCCACAACCCTGACACCCATCCTATCCATTCTTTTACTAAACCACTTAACTCACTGATATTAGCTCACCTCCGCATACGTAGCCTTAATAACAAAGTTGCACAACTCCATGCTCTCTTAGAAGTCTACTCCTTTGACATTCTTTGTTTAACAGAAACTTGGTTAAAGCCTTCAACTAAAGACAATGAAGTCATCCCACCCGGTTACAATATTTTGCAACTTGACCGCACAACTAAAAAGGGTGGTGGTGTAGCTCTCCTTTTTAAATCCAGCCTACAGATTACTACCTTCAACTATATACCACCAACTCCCCAATGCTGAATTTCTTATTACCAAGCTTTAACTAATTCAAATCCATCTATATTATCTGTACCCATCTTCCTCCTGGTAATAACATTGCCACAATAGAGAATTTTCTCTGTTGGTTATCTCAAAATCTGCCTCAAGAAACCATAATCCTTGGTGATTTTAACACTGATTAGAAGTGTTTGAGCAGTTGCCACCCTACAAGCCATATAAACCTTTTTGGTTTTTCACAAACCATTACCTCCCCTACCAGGATAAACAAGCCTAATAAGAAAGTACCTTACATTGGATTCTAATAAACAGTCCTCTCCAGACATATGAATCTGGTACCCTCCCTGTTGATGTAAGTGATCAATCTACCTAACCCAACCATATCTAGAACAATTAGAACCAAGAAAAACTTCAACCTTGATCTCTTCCAAAGGGAACTAAGAGCATGTAACTGGTCTCCCTTAAAATACCTCCCACTGGTCTCCCTTAAAATACCTCCCACTGGAGGAAGCTGTCGGTTACTTTAACTCTAGCTTCTTAGCCATTTTAGACCACCATGCCCCAATGCACTCTATAAGAATGAGAACTAAGTCTGTCCCATGGCTTTCAAAAGAAACCAGGCAAAAAATCAAACTCGGAAATAATTACTAGAACAAATCGCTTTATCAACAAAACTTCAGGCAACTAAGAAGTGCAACTAAAAAAGCAGTACTGTTTGACACAAGAAACTACTACCTACAATTCCAACAGACCCAACATAATCCACCACAAAAATTCTGGGCAAGTATTAATCAATTATTACACCCAGGTCAATCTATCACACCAAACCCACAAGGCACAGACCAAGAGAATCTTAAACGAACTGCTAATACCTTTAATACTTATTTCACTGAGGCCATTCAAAACCTTGCCAGTCAGCTATCCACTCAGGACTTGCCTATATCCAACTATATCACTAACCCACCCCCTCCATTTCTCTTCCAACCAGTCCCAACTGCATATATTCTTGCCCTCATCCAAAAACTTAAACCATGCACTCCTTCAGCTGACCAAATACCCGCTGAATACCTACAAAAGGCAGCCAAATCTATTGCTTACCCCATTTCCATTCATATCAATAGAACAATCACTGAAGGACACATCCCTAGCATATGGATGGTCTCAAATATTATCCCCCTTCATAAGGGTGGTAAATCCACTGAACTCTCCAATTACCGTCCCATAGCCCTACTGTCCCCCCTAGCAAAGATCATGGAAAAATGCATCCATAAACAATTGCTAGACCGTCTAATCCATAATAACTTACTTTCCAACTCTCAGCATGGTTTCAGACCTTCACACAGCACTACTACCGCCCTTCTTTCTTTCACTCACTGTATCGACAAAAATCGAAATCCTAATATGCTTTCCTCTGCACTGTTTAATCTGTCTAAGGCATTTGATATGGTAAATCACCAGTTACTTGTAAAAATCTTTAAATCTCTGTCACCAGATGCATTAGCTATAAAATGGTTCCAATCCTATCTGGATAACCGACGACAGGCCATGCTATGGCACAATATTCTATCTACTCATCGACATAGGGGTCCCCCAAGGGTCCATATTAGGACCTATTTTCTATATCAACGACCTTCACCTAGCAATCCCCCAAGCTACATGCATACAATATGCAGATGATTCAACACTTTTATATTCTCGGCCACATCAAAATCTGAACTTCACTCCCTTACCCAAAATGTCTTTAACACAGTTTAACTATGGTTTACTCGACGCTGTCTCATTCTAAACCCCCAAAAAACTAAACTCCTCCTTTTCACTCCTGCTTGTAAGTCCCCCCAATAGACTTCACAGTAACATCCAATAACAGTACTCCTAGATCCCAGACCCAACTACCAAACTACTTGGTATCACCATAAATAACCTTAACTTTGACACCCATATTAATAATACCTTAAAATCTGTTAATAGTAAACTGGTCTCTCTCTCTCTCTCTCTCTCTGTCCAGGATCAAACCCTTTCTCTCTCCTACAGCAAGAATAACTATTGCTCACACTTGCCTAATTTCTACTCTCCTGTATGCCATACTAATCTCCCTAAAAAGCAACCTTAATAAAATGGATAATGCCTACAATAGCATAGCCAGATTTGCTACAGGTAAACATTTTAAAACCCACCACTGTACTAAACTGAAGCAACTAGGATGGCTTGAATTACAAAATCAGCTTAAATTCCACCAACTTGCCATTACCCACAAAACCTTTTACCATCCATCCAATACCCCTATACTATCTACACTCATTTTCCCCTACAACAATCTAAAAACCTTGCCTTCATCACATAGACTTCTAGTAAATATTTGTAAGTCAAACAACGGGGCTGGAGACTCACTTTTTTCTCTAATGCGTTTGGAAAATCCTGGAACCTTCTTCCTAGCGAACTTTCCTCAATTCCCTCTATATCACTCTTTAAAAACAAACTTTTTCTCAGAACACACTGGTTGTTCCCCTGTACCAAACCTGACTGATCTACCACCTTTCTTACTTGGATCTACCTACTCTCTTCACAATTATTGTTGTTCGTTTACTTAACAAATTGTCCTTGACCTTTCTAAATTTTTTTACTTGCATCCTTTTTTCTTTAAGCAGACTAGTTATCAACTTTTATACTGATTATTATAGCTCCTACTTTGTTTTCTTTCTCTGTCATCCTGTTTACCAGCATATTACCTAACTCAGCTGCTATCTTATATGTTGTATTGTAACTGCTTTTGCTTTGTATTAAGTATATTTGTATATATAGCACTATTCTATGAACAAACGACCATTGTGATTACTCAGTTTTTTTTTCTCTTGAAATCTTTAACATACAAATTAATCTTTGTATAATGTGATTATATTTTAACTTCCTCTGAGCTTATCTTCCTGGGCCTCTACTGAAAATGGACATGTATCCAGTTAGACTAGCCCGGTCAACAAATGTAAAATAAAATAAAAAAATAAAATTATAAAATACGTATCAGCCAAAAGCATTAAAGATATGCATGAAAGATGTGGTCAATTGGGTGATTTGGGCGTTAAGTAATACATTGTAAGTTTGTCTGTGGAAAGAGTGGAGAGGAAAGACAACCTGTTTGACTGACTGCTGTAGGAGGATTTTGTTAATGAAGCTGAATGTAGAAGTGTAGACGAGAGAATAAAGTGAAATGGACAGGAAGGGGATATAGATGAACTTCAGTGAAATTAAAATTACCTCTGCTTGCGTTCGTTTTCAAGGAAGAAAAGTAATGGAGGCTGTGTTGATAGTATGGAGAGTAAATTTGCTACTTGGAAAACTAAGTTGAAGTGGAGCTTGGAAGGAAGTTTATGAAAAAGTCAAGATTGTATGAGATATGGTAAGAGAAAATGGGATGGAACGTTGACTTTTTGGTAGTATATATGGTATTGAATAGCAATATTAGCAAAAATATCAGCTTTCCACATTTTGGATGTGGTAATAGCATGAAGACTAGTTGTGAGGGTTAGTTGGAAAAGTTTTGTAGTATTACTATAAATAAATATATAAGATTAAAGAAACTGCTGTTTTGAAGGAATAAGTAGTATGTAATTATACAAGTCCATAGTATTTATGGGAATTGTGTATTTTAAGGAAGACAACTGGTATTTTAAGGAAGACAACTGGTAATGTGACAGGATGTTAAAACTATGCAAGTTCTAAAGTATTCAAGGCTAAAATTGGGTTCAGATTGTATGCAATGGGTAGTTAAGTTATGGACTAAGTACAAGGTGGTAGGAAAGTAGCTAATCAAATCGGTGACATTAAATGAAAAGGTTGACTAGAGACCAGTAAAAGTGGGATGCTATAGAATGAAGCAGAGGCATTGTGTGAAAGATCAGGAGTCTGGTAAACTTTTTAGAGGTGGAAAGACCACTGAAAAAGGTAAGAATGTTGGTTGCTAATAGTGATACGAGATTTGTTGGAAAGAAGTGAGGAATACTCAATATTGAAAGATTTGTTTAAAAATAATGAAATGACTTATTTGATGTTTTGGTAGAGTTTTATCTTGAAATGGTAGAAATTGCATGTCTGAGGCAAGGAAGTATAGCATGAAAATAGTTTTATCGGGAAAGGGAAAATAAAGCTGGGGAAAGTAATCGGTTGTGACAAGATGCAATTTGTTAGACAGTGCATGTACTAAGATTAGTTTATATGTAACACGTGGTTGGTTAAGGTCTTTTACAAATAGGAAGCGGTGTTGTAGAGTTCAGTTTTGAACTTCTCTTGAAGGTATAGAGGAAAAAAGTGCTTAGCAGTTTATCAAGTGGTCATTGAAGTCCATTTCCTGTGATACTGTGGTTTTCAGCATTTTTTTCTGTTATGTTTAGAGTACCTTTTGTTGGTCATTTTTGGTTCTCAGTTGTAAGTGGTCGTGTGTGACAGGTCATTTTCCACATGGACAGAATCTCCTTGCGTAGTGGTCTGTTTTTGCACTTAGACATTTACCCTTGAACCTGACTGCCCACCTTCCTTTTATTTTTTTTTTTCTTTCCAGCTTAATGAAGTAAGGGTAGGAAATTGTACAACCTGTATATATGTAGGCCTTTGGGGGGTTTATTTGGACAGCACTGGACTATTTACCTATTTTACCAGGAGCAACAAGGGGAATCCTGTTAACATGTAAAACCTATCGACATTGCCTGCACGCTGCATTTGCTCTTTGCATGGAACTATCCCTGGGCGTGTTACAACCCTTTCCGCTAGTTCCACTGCTGATGGCACCACCTTTTTTCTCAGATGTTTATTGCAGTCTGTGATGGAAACGGCTATTTGTTTGTTAGGCCGTACTTTTTGAAGCACTACAGTGTCGTTATTTCTTCTAGGGATTGGACAGGTTTTACCATAGCCATTATGCCTGGCCTGCAGTGTGTAGACTCCATTTCAGAGCCAGCCACCTACTGGTCCTTTGGCTCTGTGAACCTACCCAGATGTTAGGACTATTGAACATTACAGTGAGTGTAGTTCATTTGTTAGGAACCTAACAGGGAGTATGCCCAAACATATGGTAGGAATGTTAACACTCTTCCGTTTCCTCCCACCATCTCTTCCTTGGACATCCCTGGGGGTTGGGATGGCACCCCTGTTAGACCACAGTTACCTTCACTCTTTTCCCTTACTACCTCTGCATAGTAGCTGGAGAGGCAGCCAGGGACCCTATAGTTTGGCCATTTATTCTTGGGTGTTTGTCCTGGATTGCATGTCTGCTTAACTTACTACCTCTGCATAGTAGCTGGAGAGGCAGCCAGGGACCCTATAGTTTGGCCATTTATTCTTGGGTGTTTGTCCTGGATTGCATGTCTGCTTAACTCCCTTTTCTTTTCGGAACAAGAAAATAAGTGAAGATTGTGCTGGCCAACACAGTTTGTTTTTGTATAGCAACAACATACTGACTTTGAGGTGGGGAAAGTGTCGGCTGTAGCGAAGTTGGGGAGGCTTGGAGGCTTGGGAAGTGATCTGGCTGTTGGGCTTCTGCCGTTAGAAATCCCCAGAAGTTACAACTGCAACAGTGAATTTACTGTAACAATTACAGTTAGTTATGGTAAATTTACAAAACTGTGCCTTCCTTGCCTTTTGTCTTTCATTTAGATTATAGAAAGTCTTCATATAAAGCACCTCCTGCCAAACTGTAGCTGTTACTTAAAACTTAGATGACAAACCTGTAAAAATATACTGTTTCCACTTGAACTGGTTTGCTACATAACTTCATTGTCTTCTATTGCTTACAGTTTTTCACAACGCATCTTAATGTGGCTGTAAATACTTTTGACCCTTAAGCTTCTGGTGTGTTCTTTTGTAGGATTAAAACTCCTTTTTATTTAATTCTGATTGAAATCTGCTTGCACCACAAGTGGCGTATTTACAGCATGGTTATTTTTGTTAATGAGTATTTGACTAGTTTGCATTTTAGAGCTCTTCCTATGTAGCTGCATTCCTATGTTGCTTTTTGATATATCATTTTTCTTAGAAGCATAATTATGTGACACTAAGTGCAAACTTAGCAATGTGTTGCACCTTTTCTAAGAAAAACTTTTGTAGTTGTTGATAGTCTTCTAGTTTAGGCATTTGTGTAGTTGCTGTAGTTTAGGCATTTGTGTAGTTGCTGTGGCTTTTTCAGCATCAAGCTTTTCTCTATTTGTTAGACTGAGCCATGGATTTTCTGTAGTCTTGAGTTGCTGTTTATTTTGAAATGTATGGCGTGTGTGTGGTCAGCAGCTGTCAGTTTAACTTTGTTATACTGTCTTTTATTCAGCAGCTGTAGTGGCCTTTTGTAATGCTGCTGTCTGACTTATCAGTTGTTTACAGTATGTTTAAGTTTCCAGTTTACTTTGCAGTAGTTCTTTTCAAGTTGAATGAGCACTTCAGCTCTCCATCAGAACGCTACATGTACATAGTGGAACATTTGATCTGAAGTTGTCTTTATTTGATCTTCAACCTGTGGGTTCCCGGATCAGATCCGACTCTGCTTCATATCCAGCATCTGATCTGAGCTCAAAGCTCCTACCTTACCCGACCCGTAATGCCAGTCTCCTTCCTCCCTTCAGATCTCATTTGCTGCATTTCTTGTCCACATCGCGATTCATGCTGTCTGCTGTTATTGCTGTGTAAGTGACTTTTATTTTTTACTAGATTCTTTTTTTCTCATCTTTTTACTCTTTCGCCTTTTCTTCCTCCCCTCGCGCTTCTGCGTCTGTTTAAAAAATACCCCCTTTCTGTAACTTTTCTGCCGTCACGCCTGTGGTTTCTGTGTGTGCGCATGCTAGGCTGCAGGTTGGGAGAATGTCTGTCTGATATCCCCAAATCAGGCTTCAGAAAATATACAGTGTGTGGCCACAAGCTCTCTCCAGCTGATGGTCACACTCTGTACGTTGTTGGTCTTGGGGCAGCCCACTTGGAAACCTCCTGTTCCATCTGTGCTGGGTTTAATCCCCGGGCACTCATGGACTGGAGGAACAGGCTTATCCTCAAGTGCTGCCTTCCCTCCTTCCTCCGGGTCTCAGGACCCTTCTGACCTGGCTCTTACCCCCCCCCCCCCTTGCTTCTGGAACTCAAATTCCTGCCAAGAGGTCTGGGGATGGATACAAGTCAGCCAAATCAAGGGATGGGCCCAAAAAGAGATCCCCAGATAGCTCTGCTTCAGCAGGCCCTCCAGCTAAGTTAGGTCGGTGTCTCCCAGACTCCGTTCCTCTTAGTTCTCTCTCTGGAGCTAGAGGAGTTCTGGACATGGTTGCCGGCTCAGGGCTCCCCTCACTGCCCCTCTAGGCCGGTGTCTGTGGCCTCCAGTTCCCACTCCACTCGTAGTCTTACCATAGCGGAGGTGGCTAGGATGATGTGGAAGTTCATCCGCACCCAGATACTGATGGAGTCTTGCCTGACCCATTTCCATCTGGAACGGGAAGCATGCAGTCAGTGTTTGTCCCTATTACTCCTTCTCCAATCAGACACTCTGCGTCGAAGGGCCGACTGTGATGGCACATTGTACCTCGACTGTGGCTATGGCCTTGACCAGATCGAATCAGACTTTTTCTCGGAGCTGTAGCCTTGGTGCTGGATCTGAAGGGGTGGTGTCGGTTCAGAGGTTGTCTGAGTAGACCCTTCCCCTTGGTATCTTGACTCCTGGAGGTTCGGCTCTGACTTCCTTGTTTAGGTAGGAGGGTGATGGCTCCTTTTATTGTCCTTTCTCAGGCACTATTTTTCCCTTTTGAAGTGGGGGAGAGGGTACTCTCCGATTTTTGAGACCCTTTGCCAATCTAGTCTTTGGAATCCACCCTGGCTCCCTCTGTTTCTGGCAGCGATCTTGACATTCTGCCATCTCAAGGACAGCCTGCTGCCTCTTTGCCCCTGACTGCTCCCTCTTGGGAACAGGGGGTTGTTGGCAAGTCCTTCCCAGAGACCCCCCATTGAGGAGGATCCTCCTAAATGTACATGCAGGAAGAGGCACTTAAACTCTTCACCGAAAACACCGATTTGGAGTAAAGGGAAGGTTCCCCCTGGTCACCACCTCCAAGGTTCTCTCCTTTGGAGACATCATGGAACTCTTGCCATTGTGGGGGGTGGTATGCCCAAAAAAAGACCACAGATAAATTGCTCCTGGATGCTTTTGGTGCAGGACCCTCTACTTCCTGGGTGTCCCCTTTCACAGATCCTTTTACACCTCTGGCGTGGAAGGAACCGGACACGGTGGAGCTCATTCCTAAATGCTCGGACAAGGTTTGAACCCCCATTCAGACAGGTCACATTGGAATAAGGGATTCCCAGTTGATGCCATGGTGGTGGCAGCTGCCACTAAGAAGTAGCTTGCCCAGGAGATCTTCTATGGTCCACCCTCCTGACCTGAGTCAAGGATGATGGACCATTTCGTGAAGTGGGTGTACGCTTCAGCGACCTTTACAGTAAGGGCGCTGGATTACATGGTATACGTAATTTGACTGCAGCTAGACCTGGTGAAGTAGATTACTGTCGACCCCTGGGTCCATGCCAGCAGAGGACAAGGTGTTTTCTGCTCCTATGGCGACCCTGAAATCAGTTGCTAGCAACCTCTATGCATCTCCTCTCCTGTGCATCCAAGGTGCCCCTAGAGCTCCCGGTACTGGCTTGGCCATCGGCCTGGTTCCGGCTCTGTGCATTTCGGTACCTTTTTAATGTGTCCTTTACGAATGCCCTGTATGACTGTTCCTCTCTTTCTGGGAAGTCAGTATGTGACACCTTGGTTCGGAGAGGAGGACGGGAAGACCGCCGTCTGGATCTGCTTTTTGGCCCCTCAACGATCTTTTTCTAGGGATCCGTGAGGGACCAAGAAGGTGTGGTTTAGGAAATCGAGTTTTCCCCAGGATACTCTGGACTGACCTTCTCCCAGGGGCAGATAGGGGTTTGATAGATGCCACCCTAGAGGCAGAGGGAGTCTAAGAAATCACGGGTCTTGAGCCTTTCTTGGAGAGACCCGCGCAGCAACCCTTAAGGGTTTGCCCGGCTGCTAGTCTCTGGAGGCAGTTGGGGGCTTGACTGTTCCCACACTTAACTGTGTGGGAGTCCATCACAGAAGATCGTTCGGTGTTGCAAATTATATCCAGAGGCTATTTAGTCCCCTTTATCACATCACCCCACCCACCCAGACTCCTCGCGGACGTTCCACACACGCGAAGGGAGGATGCAGCACTGGAAATTGAGAAAGCTGCTAGAAAAGAAAGTCATCCAACCTCCCAGTCTGTGTTGGGCATTTATTCCATTTTCATTTTAGTGCGAAATAAAACTGGAGACTTGAGACCCATCCTGGATTTTTCCATCTTGAACCTGTCTGTAGCCAAGACAAAATTCCAGATGGTTCACCCTGCTATCTAACCTGCCCTTCCTGCAGGAGAACAATTGGATGTACTTTATCATCCTTCAGTATGTGTACTACTTTATTAAAATGGACAACTGCTCTCCCCCGCTTCCAGTTGGGAGCCAATCATTCTGTTCAGAGTGCTCCCCTTTGGTCTCACCACAGCCCCCAGGGTGGGTGCTCACCAAAGTGATGACAGTGGTAGCGGCTCACCTGAGACTCCAGGGCATACCAATCTTCCTCTTCCTGGACAATTGGCTCCTTGCTGCACCTTCCAGGCATCGGCTCAATCGAGCGAGGGGTTCCTTTCTTCTTTTAGCGCAGCAGTTGGGCTTTGGTCAATCTCAAATCGTCTGTGACCCTATTTCAAGTGCTAGATTTCATTGGAGCTCGATTTTGACACAATTCAAACCAAAGTCTTTCTTACCGCGGACAAGATTCAGTCTCTGAAGCTACATATCCTTTGCGTTCTCCAAGCTCAGTAGCAGACACTGAAAATGGTATTAAGAGAGTTGGGGTCCATGGCGGCCACTATCAATCTCTTGTCCATGGCACGTTTTCACATGCATGTTCTTCAGTGGACCCTCGCGGTCCTGCGGTCCATGCTACATCTCCCCTTGTCTAATCCTGCTAGTTTCTCAAGTGTGTAGGGACTCTCTTCTGTGGTGAATTCTTTCCCTGGATCTGCCTCTGGGTCGCTTCTTTCTTCTGCCCTCCCTCTCGACCACAGTGACTTCAGATGCCTCCCTGCCACTGTGGGGGGCACTGCTAGGGAAGGACAGTCTAAGGCATGTGGTCCTCCTAAAAGACCAGATTGTATATCCGTGTCCTGGAGATGAGTCCTTTTTTGCGTTTTTGCGTCGAAGGCTCTCCATACCCATTTTCCTCCAGGGACGAGTGTTATCCAGATGGACAGTGTCTGTGGTCTGTTACGTCCGCAAATGGGGGAACCAGGTCTTATCCTCTCGCGAAGTCATGAGAGTGTGGGAGTGGGCTATCTACACTGGCCGTTTTTCTGGTGGCAACGCACATTCTGGGTAGGTCCAACATTCTAGTAAACAGGCTTAGGCAGTCTATTCTGATCTTGCTCAAGTGGAGTCTGCCTTGCTGTGATCTCTTCACCTCTCCTTCCAACGTGAAATGCAGGGAGTTCTTTGTTTTGAACCCTCCACCGGGGGAAGCCCCCAGAGACGCTCTGATTCATGCTTGGCCTCCTGGTCTTCTGTATGCTTATCCTCCTCTTCCCTTGATTACAAAATTCCTTCAGAAAATTCCCTGGCTGGGGAAATTTGTTTTCCTCATTGCCCCATTCTGGCCTCGTCATATCTGGTTCTCCTCTGTGGTTTCATTTGGTGGCTCTACCATGGACATTGGATCCAGTTCTGGATCATATTTCTCGCCCATCGGAGATTCCCCATCTAGACCTGGGTACTCTGAAGCTCACTGCTTGGCTGCTCCAGGTCCCATGATCGGGACTCCCAGCTTATTTTCACCTGTCAAAAAGGTTCTGGTGGCAGCTCACAAGTCTTTCCTCTAGAAAGGTGTATTCCAGCAAATGGAAACGTTTTTTGATCTGGGCTTCGCAGCATTCCCTAGATCCTTTCACTGCCCCAGTCTCAGCAGTTTTGGAATTTCTTTGCAGGGATCTTTTGGCAAGGTGCCAGTTCTTCTACAGACAAGGTCCAACGTAGCAGCAAATTCTAATTTTCATGCTGGTGATAATATGGCCTCCTTAGCATCCTCTAAGCTTTGCAAAACCTTCCTAAAAGGCATTTTTCTTTGACCCCAGGTGAAGAATCCAGTGCCACCGTGGGATCTTGCGTTAGTTCTGCAAGCTCCAGTTTTGTCCCTGTTTGAGCCTGCATCCTCTTTGAATCTGCAATTGCCCTTGGAAGGCTGCCTTCTTGGTAGCTATTACATCTGTCAAGAGGGTTTTGGAGCTTCAAACATCGGTAAAGCCCCCTTGTATGGGTTTTCATAAGGACGTGGTATCCTTGCGTACTAACCTATCTTTTCTCCCTAAGGTAGCTTTGGAGTCAAATATTAAGCAGGTGATTAATCTTCCAGTCTTTTTCCCAAATTTTCCAAACAAGGGAAAATATAAATTGCACTTATTAGATGTGCACAGACAGTTGCGCTTTTATCTGCACAAGACTAAATCCTTTCGCAAGTCTGATCAACTTTTCATTTCCTACTCTAAACCCCTTTTGGGGAATCCTATATCTAAAGTCACCATCGCCTGTTGGATTTCCCAATGTATTATTCTAGTGTACTCCGTTAGGGGGTAATCCCTGCCAGGTCATGTGAAAGCACGTTCCACCAGATCTATGGCTACTTCAGCGGCCTTTTAGTCAAGAGTTTTATTGGATGAGATCTGCTCTGCTGCCACTTGGGCTTCATCTCATACCTTCGTTTCGCATAATAATTAGACAGCATATCTAGGAACCGGACATCCATTGGTTCCGCCATGCTCTGGAATATCCTTCCGTGAGGGCTTCCCAGGTGTTTAGTAGCTGGGGATTCTGTCCCACTGGTTGAAGATCAAATGAAGACCACTTTAGATAAGTTATGTACTCACCATAATGTTCCATCTTGAGTTGTCCATCTTCAACCGTCCCTCTCTTCTTCCCCTGACTTGAAAAGACGCGTAGTGGTTTGACGAGTAGAGGGATGTGGTTACCTCCTGCATGCCTGTTACTCTCTCCCTTTTTGCTTATGTAGCTGTTTAGTTTGAGGTATAGTGTTGGTTCTGGTGAGGAACTTTAGTTTGGTAGCAAACTTTATCTGAACGGAGGAAGGAGACTGGCGTTAGGGGGAGGGGAGGAGCTTTGAGAGTGGATCAGATGCTGGATATGCAGCAGAGTTGGATCTGTGCCGGATCCAGGCACCAACAGGCTGAAGACGAATGAACAACTCAGTTGTAACGTTATGGTGAGTACATAACTTTTCCTTCAGCTTTGTCTGTCGGGATATCCGTTAAAGTAATTTGGCATTTTGCATTCTTGACCACTTTTTCGGTACTAAATTTTCTTTTAATGACACTATTTAGATCTTGTATAAAGGTATTTGCAGATTGTTCTCTTGCATGTTTGGAATGTGGGAATACTGCAAGGCTTTTGGCATCTTTGAGACTCCATCTCTAAACATTATTACATTATTCAAATCTTGTGAATGTCTAAAAAAAAGTTAGGAGACTGTTCTGCTGTAGTTTTACATTATAGGAATACTCTACTTCAGTGACTTGTGCCAAAGTTGTGAATTAGATTGCCCTCTTTTGTATTGCTGATACCTGAAATTCTGAATGCAAATGTGTGACAGAAGCTGCTGAAGACTGCCAGGTTAACATTTGGGAGATGGTTAATGTTTAAAAGCTGTGGTAATATTTGCAGTCGGAAGATCAGTTTATAGACAAAACAGTGGAACCACACTCTGCTGTAGTATTTGGGGAAAAATGGTAAGCTGTGTGAAAGAAGTGATTGACAGATTTTTTGGGGCCTTTGGTTTATGATTCCTTTATGTGCATCTTTGTATGAAGCTGAACCTTTTGCCAGAAAGTGCAGGCTGTGGTTACCAGTGTGGGGAATTGCAGAGACTCAAATTCTCTCCATATGAAGCCATATTTAAAAGCAATGTCAAAATGAGGAAGCCAGGGTGTGCAGTGAAGTGTCCCCCCCCCCCCCCCCCCCAGATGGAAAACTGTTGAAGAAACTATATGTCAAGATTGACTGTTTCAGTCTTTAATCCTTTTAACTCTGGATGTTGCTTTTGTTTAAAAAAAAAAATCTGCATAAAGTTTGGAATTTGATGCCAGTGACTTCATTGCAGTAGTAAGCTTGGTGTAGAATATTTATATAAAAAAATTAAGGTTACTTTGTGAGCTTGCTACAGCAGTATTGCATGTTTTGTTGGCTGCTTCGGTGGCATAGAGGGATAAGGCCCGGACTACTACTCAGGTGACTAGGGCTAAGTTAGCATCTTGGTTGATTGAAAGAGCGGGAGGAGAGATTGTTGTGCCCATCCTGGGGTGTGAGGGTGGCATGTGAAGTCTGTAGGTAATTCCTGCTGTAGGCCAGAGAAGTCACCAGAAAAATGTACCACTTTGCCATAAGGGTAGGCCCGTAGGCCCCCTATCTCCATGGAACCTCGGATATGCTGAACCTCATAACCTGACATCCATGACTGGCTCCAACAGATATAACAAAGACACTTGGTAGAGAAAAACCACTTTATAAAACGAAGCAAAGCTTTCGGGTAGAACCCTTCTTCAATACTAATACATACACAACAAAAATTCACAGTTTAAATACAGGTCAACAGTCACATGACCAGCAGCCCAATGAAATCATGTGACAACACAAAGTAAATTACAAGGTATACAATGTAATTCATGTTATAAAACATATAAAACATATTCTAAAAACATAAATATATAAGGGATATAAGAAATTCATTCAATATTCATATACATTTTTATCGCAGTCTAGTGTTATGTAATTTAGCTAATATTGGTTTAAGGCTAACCATGCTATTCAAACCTGGGGGTGAATCTGCAGCAAATCTCAAAATCCACTCGTACTCCTTAGTCTCTAGGTGGTTATTAATATCACCACCTCTTAATGTAGGATGTACAATGTCGATCACCCTAAACCTAAATTTATTCTCTTTACCAGAACTAGATGAATGCTTAAACAAAGCATTGTTATAACATCTCCTGATCTCCGATTTATGTTCAGTGATGCGTTCCTTTAGTTTACGGGTAGTCTTACCTACATAAAATGAAGGACATGAGACACATGTAGCCAAATAAACAACAAAAGACGTATTACAGGTAGCAGATACTTTAAACCTAAATGTTCTACCATTGGTAGGATGTACAAAAACGTCACTATCATTATAAATATCCACACAACATACACAATTAAAGCACTTGTAAGTACCATAATTCACTGAGATGGGTACGTGCATGGATCTACAAAAATCCTTATAACATAACAAGCTCTTTAGGGTCTTCATGTTTCTATACGCAAAGCATGGTTTATCACTTAAAATATCCTTCAGTTCATCCGAGGCCATAAGAATGGCCCAATTCTTAAATATAATGTGTTTAATAGAGCTTGTCCTTACATTAAAAGAAGTAACATACCTAATAGCTACCTTTTGGTTATTCCTTATATTATCAGTATTGCTCAAATTAACCATACCTTCTGAAAACGTTGGTTTCAGAAGAGGTCTTTCTATCTACCACTACGTTATGTTTTAAACTAGATAATAAATGTGCATCATATCGACTAGATATAAAATCATCTGTTCTCATCCAATTGCAAGGAGAATACAGTGTCATCAGTATTTAATCTGCTTGTTCTACTTAATTGAGACTTAACTATGCCTTTAAATGTGTGCGGTGCATGCATACTACCATAATGGGTATATCTACCAGAATAAACGTCTTTCCTATGCATACTAGTATGTATAAAGCCTTCATTCATCTGCAATTTGACATCTAAAAAGACTATAGTATTATCAGATGTTTCCATTTTAAATTTAAAAAAATTTGTAGTTGAATTCAAATTCAAAAAGTCATTTAATTCATCCAGTGTGCCACCCCATATCATAAAACAATCCTCCACGAAACGTTGGTAAAAGCATATTTTGTTAACAAGATGATTTCTATCATTATAGATGTAATTCTCCCATTGATAGAGAACCAAGTTAGCATAAGTATTGGCTAACAAGGTACCCATGGCTACCCCAGTAAGCTGAACAAGGAGTTATTAAATAAAAATACATTATTTTTCAATACTACATCCATAAGACAGCAGATGTTTTCAATATGTCTAATGTTTGGATTAGGTTGTGAAACTAAAAATTCTCTCAATAATTCAAGACCAATATTAGGAATAACAGTAAAAAGGGAGACAATATCTAATGTTACAAAATAATGCTTACACTTTTCTAGTGCATCTTTCGTGCTATTATGCCATAAACGTAACTTGCACAATAAATCAGAGGTATCCCGTAAAATAGTAACACAATGAGATAAATATGGTTGCAACTGCCTTTGTAGATATAACGAAATTGGTTCAGTTACCCAACCACCACCTGACACAATAGGTCTCATCGGTGGATTCCCATAGATTTGTGAATTTTAGGGATACCATACAAGTGTGGAATGACAGGGCCTGAAACAGTAAAATAATGGAACAAATCTAAACTGATATCACCATTCAACTGTAATTCGTAAATAACCATATTCACATAAGTGATGCATTTTTTAACATCTAGATTTGTAATGGTCTTAAATGCAGCACTATCTTCAAGCAATACAGATACTGCTGACAAATACTTACCTCGGTCCATTAAAACAACCACACCACCTTTGTCTGCTTGTTTGATAATATCATTACATAATTGCAGACGCTTTAAACTCATGGAAAGTCAAATTTAAAGTTATTTTCTTCATATTATTGGAATATAGAATTCTAATTTGAGATTCACATGTCATGAAATGCCTTCACGATAGGTGCACTAACAGGTGTGAAAGTACTGCGTCGTTTACACTGTTCTTAGACGATAGCAGAATTACCAAATAAGTCTCAAATTGACATTTCTAGAAAACTGTTTCAAATCTGTGAGTGCAGACACCACACCATCACTACTAGTAGGAATAAAATTAAGTCCTTTACACAGGAAAGAATAATGAGCGTCCTGTAAGTCAAACTTAGATAAATTCAGCGTACCGTTTATTATTTGCGGCTTACTTTGTTCAGCCCTAAAGGGCTCTCACTCTTTCTTTTGCTTGAATTTGCTACCTGCCCTATAGGCAGCCCTCTCGATTTTGGGGACCTTTCTATGATGGACTCAGGTTGGTCTAAATGAAAGCGCTTATGTGCAAAGTTAATGGTAAGTTGTTGAGACTTCTTACCAGTATTGTTTGAGGCATTGTCATTGCCATCTTGTTTCTGTTTTGCTTCAGACAGCATGCTGGCGCACGTTGCGAGAGGAGATGATGTCATCTGGACGGATTCATTCCCCAATGGCAGTGGAGGCGCCACTTCTGTAACCAGTTTTAACTGAGCTTTCATAGCTGGTGCTATCTCATGGAAATTATCCAGTGTATCTAGAGCTTCTCGTTGGAAAACTCTTTTTGGTTGACATAAGAGGTATTGTCTGTTTTCGGCCAAGAGAGAAGATATTACCTCTTTGAAAATCATTAATGTCACGCATTAACTTCCGTTTTTTGGTTGCTTCCATGCGATTATCAAACGCTTGCATTCTATCAAGCAGTTGTTGGTAGCTATCAGTCGTATTAGTAAAGACCGGCATTTCCACTATACTATTTTCTAAGGCAAAGATCTCTTTTCTATAGTCGTCCTCTATGGTGAGAAAAAAAATCATTCATCAGACACATGTAATCCAGACTCAGCTTAATGTTAAGCTGTTGCCATTTTTTTTAACAGTTCAGGATACATATTGCCATAAGAGGGCATTTTAAGGATTCTAAGTCCTCGTGGAACAATGCCTCTCTCTCTACATAAGCTAGGAAACTGAAGCGTTGCCATTGTAAATGCTTAAATGCACTCGCTTTCCTCTCAAGCAACTGTAAAGTCTTATTAAAATCAGCAATGCTCTCAGAAGCAGGTAGAATAGCATTCCCAGTAACAGGACTTACTGTTTCAATGAAGTGCAACAATGGATTAGTCTCAATATTGAGAGACCTGATAGAGTTCACAGTCGTTAGAATTGCCATATCAAAGCTAGCAAGGCTGCGAGATAGACCCTTATAGGACCCTTATGGCTCCAACAGATAACCAGAATTCTTGTGGAGCTGCTGGCAGACCTGGCACAGACTGGGTACATAGGCTGAGCCGGTAATGAAGGGTGGGGGAAAGGCAAAAAAAAAGTATTGGATTTTATATGGTGGGTAGTTACTAGATAAATCTTACAGTAGATCTTATGGAGTCTAGACCATATGTACCCCCCAAGTTAAGCGTTTTAGTGTTCACTGTTTAGAGTAGCATTCCATTCCTCCCTGTCCGTCTTTCCAACCTCCAAATTGGGCAATTTGATTTTTCTTGGTAAATATGATACATGTTCAGTGTGTATGTGGTGAATATGATGGATGGAAACGCAGTGAGGAAGTGGTGTTCACATTGGGTGACTAAGACATTCCTAAACGGTATAATCAGGAAGTCCTACAGAAAAGTTCTTGGTGCACTGTTGTGGTATTTCCACAAAACTGAAATATTTAATGTTTTGATATGTATGTTCCTTTTAAAAAAATAAAATATGTAAATGTGTGCTCATAAGTAAAGTTCTGTCCTACTTGTACTCGTTTCCCTTTTGTGTCTGTTTATTGATGCCATAGTAGAGTGGAGTGATGTCCTTCTGTTTCTATGTTGCAGTATTCTTTGAGGTATTTCTGGCATCAGGCCAGAATGTATGTCGGCTCCAGTACAAAAGCTTTGGCTTGACTGTTGCAGCTGCGTGGGACGTCAGACTTAGGGCCATAAACCAGGGGCCTTAAACGTGACGTCTGCATGCACAGAACTCAGAACTTTTCAGTTGCAGATGACTGCATCATGTGCTTCGCTCCTTCAATGCAAACGTCTAAGAAGCCAAGTACCCCATTAGGGTTTTTTCTTCTAATTTGCTAAAGCTTGTTTTTTTTTGCTGATTTCGGCTACGAGTTGCTACAACAGAGTAAATGCCAATGTGGGCACCAGATACCCCATAAAGACTTGCATGATCGCTGCGTTTTTTTGCTTAGGCCGGGAGCACTATCACTGCTCCTGCTCCATCTACCAATCCTTTGTACCCAAGACTCTGTGCAGCCGTCTGGCCGCTCTTAATCTTGGAGAACCAATGGCTTAAACGGTTAGCCCTTAGGATGGATCCCGCCTTGGAGGCCTCGACAGAATCGACTCATAAGAAGTCCGTTTCCCAGGCCCTCTCTCTCTCTCTGCCGCTCCTCTACCAGATGCCCAGCCAACGATTTAGGAGTTGAGGGACGCCCGGAGGATCCGTTTATCTCAGTGGCGACCTTCGTAGAAGCAGTTTCTCAGTTGACGGCTGGCACGTCCCTGGAGCCAGCCCAGACCCCGACTACTGCCGAGGTCAAGGGGGAAGCAGACTTGGCAGAGCCTCTAACTGGGATCCCTCCGGACGCTACTACCGTTAGACAGTCATCCAACTCCAGGCCAGAGTCTACACAAACGAAAAAGAAACCAAAAAACAAACTTACGACCTCTGTCAAAGAAGGCCTACCTGACTGGCAGTCCTTCACTTCTTCCTTGATGCAGGCCTTTATGGTCCTTGTGCCTTCAGCCTCATCCCCCACTACTCTACTACCACTTAGCCATAGACCTGCTTCTGCCTCTTCTGTCCCTCCTCTAGCCTCTCGGGATAGGGAAGAAGAGCAAGACCCCTATTACTCATCCTCTGAGGAATTCATTTCTTGCACATCCCAAATTGCTTCACCTAAAGAGTACTACTCCACAGATGAAGAATCTATTGAGGGAGAATCTCCTCCAGAGGATATTGCATTTGGCGAAACTATCACCAAAATGAAAGAATATTTCAAGTAGGACACCTCTCAAATGTTTGAAACTCAGAGGTGCTTTCTACTTTTACAGGTAGAATCCCCCTTACCTTCTGCTATCCCCCCCGTCATTCCTGCATACTTGCGGCCAGACTGCTTCAACAAGGGGCCTGATGACCAAAATTCCTAGTCAAACCTCCCCTGGCAGACCCAGCTGTGATTGCCACCTATCCTGATAAACAATCCAGACTCATTCAGTCTGCCTTGCTCTTACCCACTGACAAAGACAACAAGTCTGTGGATAGGATTAGTAAGAAGATCTATACTACCACTTTGGCTTTTAGATCCATCAACTATCAGACACACATGACCAAATATGCTTTGGACCTGGTTTCTCAAGCCTCTGCCTTGCTGACCAGTACTCCTGACTGTGTTGCAAAAGCTGATGTATCTTCTAAACTGTCGCTGGCTGCCCAAGTAGCCAGACACTGTATTAGATCCAGCTGTGATGCTGCAGAAGCTTCTGCTCAGAGCATCTGCCTCTGTTTTTCGAGAGATATTCCTGGCTTAGACTTTAATAACTTACCAGACGACTTTAAGTCTAAGATCTTGTATGCCCCCTGTACCCCAATTTTCTATTTGGAAAACAATCTGCAGATCTCTTCAAAAACCTGCAAGAAAAGAGCAAGGAGTTATAAGACAAACATTTGTTGATGTTCCCCATCCCCAGTTATTACAGGAACTATCCTGCCAAGGCCACTTTTGTCAGACATAGCCCATCCTCTGCTGGAATTGCCTCTTCAGACGTAGAGGTACCGGAAGACAAACCACTTCCATGCCAGCTGCCCCACAGCCGCCATCTCCTACACAGCCTTTTCAAGATAGAGGGGGCCCCAACAATGCGTGACTGCCTTGCCCCCTACCCCTCTCCTCCTGCCTCTCCCACTTCCTCCCTTTTTGGAAAACCATCACCACAGACAGATGGGTGTTGGCCATTATCCAAAAAGGATACTTCCTCTCCTGGAAAAAAAAAGCCACCTCCTGAGACGCATTTCCTTCCTCCCAGAAATCAGACATCTCTTCTGCAGATGGGCTACATTTTTTCTGGACTCTACTCATTTCCAGTTTACTGACTTGCCCTTTTATTTGTCCACTGTCCCCAGTGTGCTCACAAAATGCCTGGCTCCAGCCATTGCAGACCACAGGGAATTCAGATTTATCCCTACCTAGACAACATCCTGATCCTAGCAGACTGCGAAGAAACCTTTTTAGCCCATCTGCAATTCACCATTTCTCTCTCTCTCAAAATCTGGGGTTCACCCTCAACCTCCCAAAAGTCTTCCCTGACCCCAGAGCAAGAAGAGATAATTCTGGATTGCAGAATCAAAACAGACTTAATGAAAGCCTTTCTACCCTAAGACAAGGTCAGCTCCCTGATCTCCCATTTCAAAGCCCTGCTGCAGACCCAGGTGATAACTGCAAGGCAATTCCTAAGGATCCTGTGCCTAATGGCAGCCACCATCAATATGCTTCCATTAGCCAGAATGCATATGCAAAAGCGGCAGTGGTATCCAGAAAACATTTGGTCCCAACACTAGCATCCCCTGGAGCAATAAATCTCACTCCTACCCTGCCTAAAGGCGGAGGTCAGCTGCTGGATTCAACAAGTCCAGCTCATCCTGAACTTTCCCTTCCAACCCACTCTCCCAACCCAGGTTATGCATACATATGCATCAGACTCAGGATGGGGAGCCACTTTGGCATCCTACAGGGTTCAAGCAACATGGCACCCTTTGTTAAAGGCCAAACACATCAATGTGAGAGAAATGAAAGCAGTCCTGTGAAAATCTTCAGTCTCCTGCTACTATTAGGTGTTCTCCAAATAATTACAAGCAAACACCACCACAGTTGTGTGGTACCTCAACAAATAGGGAGGAACAAAAGTGTACCACCTGTGCAGACTAACCTTCCTGATATGGGATCTAGCCTCTCAGTACAGCTTGTCCCTGCAGGCATCCTACATCCACTCGCAGGACAACAAAAAGCAGACTTCCTCTCCACAGCACGAATGGATGCTGGACAAGGACCATCTTCTAGACATAGTACACCAGTGGGGCACTCCTCAGATAGACCTATTTGCCTTCCCCCCAGAACAGACTACTGCAGATCTTCTGCACCAAGACCTACTCCCCTCTAGCTTGTAGAGTAGGCGCTTTCAGCATTTCTTGGAAGGGGAAGTTTCTATATGCTTTCCCCCCTCTTCCCACCAATTCAGAAAGTCCTGCTGAAAATCAGGAGAGACAAACCAAAAATCTTGTTGGTGACTCCCTACTGGCCAAGGCAGCACTGATTCCCCCTACTTTACAGTCTAGCTAAGGGCAATCACCCCACATTACCCCACAAGGTGGCCCTTCTGACAACAAAAGGGGGGAACCCTCATCCACCCACACTTGCAGATGTTGTCACTGACACTGTGGGTGATAAAATTTTAATTCCCTTCGGTCACTGCTACTCAGAGGATGTGCTTTCAGTCTTGAGGGAGGCCAAGAAACCTACTACAAAAAAATCATACCTAGCTAAATGGGAAAGATTTTCAAAATGGTGTCTGGACAGTGGAGGGGACCCATGCATTGCAGCCCCCCCCCCCCCCCCCCAGTTCTTGCATGTGTGTGTCAACTAGTAAAAGGCAGACTTTCATACTCTCTAGTAAAAGTTCACCTTTCTGCAATCTTAGCCTGCTTACCACTAGACCCTCCCTTAGCAGCCAGGCTCAATGTTGAGCTTTTCTTAAAAGTGGTCTTGCACATAAATTCTCCAAGAAAGCCCATCCCACCACCCTGGGACCTTAACTTCATTCTGGAAAAAGCTAACCCAGCACCCATTCGAACCTGCTGGGACAGCTACTCTACAGATGTGTGCATGGAAAACTGTACTGCCCCCCTTGTACTACTTTACACAAGGACAGGTTAACACGAAGATGATTTTTGTGTTTCACTGTTGCAGTCATTACATTTGGGTTATCTGCCTGCAGGTAGCCCTCAGCCAGCCTGAATATCAAAGTCTTGGGTCCTGCATCGGATGCTGTCTCTTCTTTCATGACGTCAGGTAGTCTGCGGTATAAAGCATGCAGCCGATGCCATTACATCAGTCTTACTTGCCGTGCAGTGCCAGAAGCAGTTCGCAAGTGCTGGTTGGCAGACTCCTGAAATTTTCATTTTCGAGTTTCAGAATCGAAGTCTTCAAAAAAGCTAAGTACCCAGTTGAGGACTTTTTTTTTTTTTTTTTTTTTTTTTCCCTTGCTCTAAACCGATGTCAGTAAAAGTTAACAATTATATTACCTGTGGAAAGCAAATACCTCAAAGATTTTCATTTGTACTGCATTCCTTGTTTAGGCTCAGACCACGCCATCCCTTGCGGTCAGTTTTGTGCCTTTTTCAATCCTCAAAGTATTAGTCAGTCCATTGTTTGCAGCAAACTATTGCGGTACTCTGTTTAATTATCCAGAAATGGCTTCAGTAAGCAATCCGACTACAGACATCCCGAAAAAACGTAAAGATAGACAGAGACCGCATAGGTTTAAAGCTGCAGACGATGCTTCCGTTAAGCTAGTCGCCAGTTCGCCAGTATTCAGTGAGGTGCTTTCACAGCCCCTGATACCTGCTACTTCAGATTTGCAGGCCTCTACTGAGACCCATTCGGAGTCCAGTATGCCGCAAGATGCTTCTTCGACCATGGAACCTGCGGGGTGTCTCTGCCTTGGATGGGTCCGGAGCCTCGGTGTAGGCACAGACTTCTGAGGGTGTATTCAGGCTTACTGACTTGCATTTCAAACAAGACACCATCTTCTTCTTAAAGGCCTAGAACTCGACCCACACCTAGAAAACTGATGACCAAACCACATGGTCAGGCCCATATGCTTAAACAAATAATAAGAATGGCTGAAGACCTTATTGCTTTAAGTAGGGGGAGCCAGCCTTCCCCCTCGGAGACCTAGAACTGATTTTTCCTTCTGATTTCTTCTGATCAGGATTCTGAAATTTCTGTTTTCTTCAGATTACCAGGATTTACCCTTATCTACCTATGAGGATTCTGATTGAGACGACTGCATTCCCTCTGCTTCTCCTCCAGAAGATTTCTCTCTTGATGAAACCTTGCACACTCTTAGGGAGCATTTCCTCTGGGAAAGCCAGGAATATTCTGACTTCAAAAAGAGGCTTGGGGAATTCTTACTCCTACCTCAGCACAGGCCCTTAGCTGTCCATCCTGGGCATTGTTAATGATGCCGTCTTGGAATCTAGCCTGGCCCAGACACTTTAATACCAGTCAGGTTTCCTAGGAGCCGGGGGTAGAATACCAGACTCAAGTTCCTCTTCAAGAATCTTACTGCGGACCCAGAGACCATTTCCCAGGGACCTAAAGGCATTAAGGCTACTACTGCCAAAAAATCCTACTGCCTCTGATAGAGATTCTAGGGCCTTGGACATATGGGGTAAGAAGGTATGCACTTTTTTGCTACTTTGGCCATTAGGGCCTTAAACTGCCAGTTTCATATGCTAAAGTATCAGCAGCATATTGTGGGACTACTTAAACAGAAAATGTTTATTCCTGACTCTGCTGAAAATAAAGAATTACAGGATTTAATGCATTCTGCTGAATGACTTGGAAAACATACTTTGTAAAAATACTTTGCAATGTGGTTTTTACACTTTAGAAGTATCTTGCAGGACTGCTGTCACTGGGTCTGTTCTTAGAAGGCATGCTTGGCTTAAGGAGCAGAATTTGCCAGATTATGTTAAAGCTAAATTACTGGATGCTCCCTTAAACCAAAACTGCCTGTTTGGCAGCAAAGCAAAAGTCCTTAAGATGGAGAAAAAAGCTAAATCTATGCAAACTGTTAAAGATTTCTTGCAAGTACAGCCTCACAGATTTAGTAGGCATTGGCCTTCTAAGAATTGGTCCTTTCCTGTCTCTCTACCAGGCCTTCAGTCCAAACCCAGGAACAGACCACTTGGGCTACAGTCTCAAGGTTCTCACAGGCCTAAGCAGTGGGGGGCACCCACTTCCAAAGCTGAAAGTAGTAATACAACCCACTATGGAAAACTGTCACAATGACTTCACCTTAAACCTTCCAAGCCCTGCTCAACTGCCTGCTCCCGTAGGGGGAAAGATCGTCCTGCATGCAAAAAACTGGGAACTCCTTACCTTGGACAAATGGGTTTTAAATGCAGTTTCCCAAGGATACTGATTCCACTTCCACTCCTTACCAACCCCAAACGTTTGGCCAGACCTGCCCCCAAATCAGTGCGCAGAGACTCAACAGCAGGTTCTCTCTCCTAAGTATCAGGGCTATTCAACCTGTCCCAGCAGAAGGGGACAAGTGTTTTACTCGAGACTTTTCCTGGTACCTAGAAAAGACCGCTCCTGGCGTCCTATCCTGGACCTCTCTATTCTAAACACCTTTTTGGTAATCCTAAAATTCAAAATACTAACACTTCATCAGCTGCTTCCTATGCTAGGCAAAGATGCCTGGTTGGCAACCTTAGACTTAAAGGAAGCTTACCTGCACATTCTAATAAGGGAACCTTGCAGGAAATACCTACTTTTCAGAGCAGGCTACATGCACCATCAGTTCTCTGCACTTCCCTTTGTGAATACCCTGGGCACAGTAGATAAAACAAAGTGCCTAGCTCCAGTCATTGCATTTTGCAGGCAAAGAAATAGTCAAATATACCCATACCTGGACAGTTGTCTAATTCAGGCAGAAAGCCGGGACATGCTACAAAATCTGACATTTGTAAAGAAACTTCTAACCTCACTGGGGTGCACCATAAATGAAAAGAAACCTCACCTAGTACCCTGCCAACAAATTGTATTCCTGGGAGCAAGCTTGAACACAGCTTCCCAGATGGCCTACCTCACACCAGAGAAACAAGTTAATTTGACAGCCTACTTCAACCTACTGGTCACAAAGTCCCAGCTGTCTGCAAGGAAAATTACTGCAAGTCCTGGGGTTCATGGCCTCTTGCATCCTACTAATTCCATATGCAAGACTGCATATGAGGAAACTACTATGGTATCTAAAAAGCCTATGGTGTCAACATTTTCAGGACCTGGAATCAATGATTCTTATCATTGCTTGTGTAAAGAGAGTTCCTTTGGTGAGCAGAGGCCTGCTACCACAACACGGGACTGCCATTCACTCTACCCCCTGCCACCCAAACCCTAACAGATGCATCAGACTATGCATGGAGGGCTCACTTTGTAGGTAAGTGCATTCAGGGCAAATGGAACCAGAGTCAAATGCACATGCATATCAGTCAAAAAGAAATGTTAGCTGTACAGAATTCTCTGACAGCCTTCAAGGACCACATTCTTCCAGGACAATTATTGGTAAAGAATGTGGTACATAAACAAGCAGGGGTTAACCCACTTGTACCCTCTCTGCAGACTAGCCATGGCTCTGTGGAACACAGCCTTTGAGCTACCAAGTGCACCTACAAGGTCAATTCCTGCCAGGCAAGCTAAATTCACTGGCTGGCCTAAGCAGAAATCTCATGGACCCACACGAGTGGAAACTGAAGCCAAAGATATTCAACATTTTGAGAAACAAATGGAGGAGCCCAGAGATAAACCTGTTTGTCTCCCCTCAGAACTACCAATTGGACAAATTCTGCATAAGGACACCCCGCAGACAAGCTGGGAAAGTGGATGCCCTGTCCTTCACTTGGGAAAGCCTCTCAGTTTATGCCTTTCCCCCTCTGCCTCTCCTCTTGAAAGTTCTGCTAAAGATCAAGTAGGATAAACCAAGGACAATACTTATTGCACCTGACTGTCCACGCCAGCACTGGTGGTACCCCGTCTTGTGCAGTATGTCACTGATGGAACTATAGCACCTGCATCACACCCCTTCCCTGCTGTCCCAGTAGGACGACCAGATTCTGCACCCCCAGCTTCAAACCCTGAACCTTGCAGCTTGGCTAATTACCTGAGCTCTCCAATACCATCCCTCAGTAAGCAAATGCTGGAAGTCATTCTGGAGGCCAGGAGGCCTAGTACTAGAAACTCCTAGGCTGAAAAGTGGAAAAGGTACAGTTCCTGAAGCCAGACTCTGGGGATGGCACAACAGTGCCAAACTTGCCACATATTATTCAGTATGTAAGAGATGCTCCACAAGGGCCTTTCCTTCTCATGTATTAAAATTCATGCCTCAGCCATTTCAGCACATTATAGTACTGAGCCACCCCTCTTCTCTCACCTCCTGCTGAAGCAATTTCTCAGAGGGGCCAAAATTTTAAGATCTCCCAGGAGAACCCCCTACTCCAGCCTGGGACCGTAACTTTGTATTGGAAACGCTCACTGTACCACCTTTTGAGCCAGCTGCAACTGCAAAGTTGAAATTCCTTTCTTGGAAAACAGCCTTCCTTTTAGCCATCACTTCAGCAAGAAGAGTGTCTGAATTACAGGCCCTCATGGCAGTGGAGCCCTTCATCATCTTCCATGCAGACAGGGTGTCCTTCAGGACCAGTTCTTCCTTTATGCCCAAGGAGGTATCCAGTGTGGCCCTTAATCAATCCATTCATTTGCCAACTTCCTTTTCTAATCCACAGAGCAAAGGAGAACGAATACTGCACTCTTTGGATGTGCACAGACAACTTAGATTTTATTTGGACTGGACGAAGACTCTCAGGATAACTGAACAGCCTTTGCTGCAGGGGCAGAGGGAAAGGCCATTTCAAAGCAAGCCATATCTAAGTGGATAGGCCATTGCATTCATTTCTGCTATAAGCACCATGGAAAACCTACCCCACAAGGATAAGATCACATTCCACCAGGGCTGCATCTGCTTCCAACAGCCTTTCTCAGAGGTGTTTCTACCAGGGATATCCTAGAAGCTGCTACCTGGAGCTCTGTACGTACATTCACCAAGCATTGCCACTAGCCTATTTTTTCTAAATCCAGAGCTGGTTTTGCCACTGCAGTCTTGCAGTGCTGAATAGCGGTCCTAATGCTCTCTAACTGCCTCCCCCCTTCCTTAGCTTTGGAAATCTACCCAAATGTAATGACTGCAACAGTGAAACACAAAGGACATAATACAGTTGTGTACACTTACCATAAATTGTAGATGTTAGAGTGTATTCACTGTTGCCTTCCTGGTTACCCTCCCTCCTAGCCCCCTGACTTCTATTGGCTATACCTTTCTTCTTGTTTATTGTATTTAAGCTTTCTGGTATATTTGCTTTTTTTGGAGGTGTAACCTTGTATATAATTGCTTCCCTACGTACATTCACCAAGCATTGCCACTAGCCTATTTTTTCTAAATCCAGAGCTGGTTTTGCCACTGCAGTCTTGCAGTGCTGAATAGCGGTCCTAATGCTCTCTAACTGCCTCCCCCCTTCCTTAGCTTTGGAAATCTACCCAAATGTAATGACTGCAACAGTGAAACACAAAGGACATAATACAGTTGTGTACACTTACCATAAATTGTAGATGTTAGAGTGTATTCACTGTTGCCTTCCTGGTTACCCTCCCTCCTAGCCCCCTGACTTCTATTGGCTATACCTTTCTTCTTGTTTATTGTATTTAAGCTTTCTGGTATATTTGCTTTTTTTGGAGGTGTAACCTTGTATATAATTGCTTCCCATTATGGGGGCACCTGACATCTGGGTCAAGAAAAACTGATGTAATGCTGTCGGCTCCATGGTTTATAGTCCTAACTACCTGACGTCCTGGAAGAAACGACAGCGTCCGACGCAGGACCCAAGACTTTGATAATCAGGTCGGCTGAGGGCTACCTGCAGGCAAATAATCCAAATGTAATGACTGCAACAGTGAATATACTCCAACTTTTACATTTATGGTAAGTGTACACAACTGTACTATGTCCTTCTCTTCCATATTGCAATATTCCTTCCCACCCACCAAAACCCCCCCTTATCTGTCTTTTACTTAGTCCAGCATACCCTTAGGCCCCTGGTATCCTATGCCTTTCCCTGGGGACCTATGAGACCGCATAAGTGCTCAAAGGCCCTATGCCTGACATCTCCTTCTGCTGGGCTTTCAAGTTCTGAAGTCTGTGCATGCAGACATCACATTTAAGGCCCCTGGTTTATGGCCCTGTGTGTGACATCCCATGCAGCTGCAACAGCTAAGCTGAAACTTTTGTATAGGAGCCAACATACGGGTAGCCGGAGGAGGGAAATATCACAACAAGAATACTGCAACATCGAAGAGTACATGTATGGTTATGGTAAGATTCTGCACGATTCTTTTTAAACTGTAAAATGTCAGCTTTTGTGTTTTATTGTCGTGGACTTAATTGACACAGCCAGTTTAGAGACCAGATGGGCAGAGATTAAGTGGAGTTCTCTTATTCCTTGGTACATTTCATGATCTGTGAGAAATATTAAGTATCGGAGCCCCGGGAAGTCCTACCATGCAGAATGGAAGTGATTTCCCCCTCTGGTGCCTACACAACAACCAGGACCCAAATGCAGTCTGAAGGTCACTGGTCCTGAATTACTACTAAGACCTCTACAAAACAGAACTCTGTTGTATGCATCTTTAAAGGTTCATGCTTAGTCTTTCAGCCTTTCTGCCATGGATCCTCATCTGTTTTCTCTGATGGTGAATCTATTCTAAAAGGCTTGTTGGGCTACTTGGGTTGGACATTACCCCACCACAGGGCCTTCAGCTTTGTTTTGGAAAAGCTGTCTCTGGCCCTCTTCTTAACACAGCTGTTTAAGCCTTCATATTCTTCTAAAAGATGATTATATTCTGGTCTGTGATATTTGCTAGGAGGATCTCAGAACTGCAAGCCCTGATATGCATGGGGTCATTTCTAATTTTCACAAGGATAGAGTGTGATTTTGCACTAACCCTTCACTCATGCTAAAAGTAGTAAACGGGCTTGTCTTTGAACAAAGTCATAGAACTTATTGGGGAGGAAACTCTACATGCATTGTGTGTCTGTATTGGCACTTGAGATTCTGTTGTGCAAAAGTAAGAAGTACAGTTAAAGATACAATTACAACAAACATATTTTTAAGTGCAGGCACAAATAAATGCAATTTCAGTGTAAAACGAGCGTTCTGAGAAGCAATAAGTGCCAGAAAACGAGCGTTTAAGCAGCAACAGCAGTAAGCAACAAGAAAACCCAAAATATGGTACTTAAACACTCCAAAGTCTCTCCTTTAGTGTCTCTGGTGTTGTAGGTCTCTGCAGGACACCTGGGCAGGATCTGCTGAGCTTATACAAATACAAAAACTGTGCAAATGCGGAAAGATTTAAGAGATGGAAATTAGCTCAAAATGGCCAATAAAACTAAAGTTTCTGGGCAGAAACCACTCCTCCTAGGGCAGATAGGCTGTTCAGAGCTTCCCACTCACTGGTGAAGAAAGATACTTCCTTTTTGCCCAGTTAAGGTATGGCCAAACACAGAAGCTTAAACACAGTCCAGGTATCGGCAGGTATCTGAAACTGGACTTTGCTAGCTTAGAAAGGTGGGAAAATAGCAATATTTATTTGTTTCTGTTTCAAGACAACAGTAGAAACAAATGCAAAAACACTTAAAGTGCAGTAATGGCTGTCGCACTCGAGTGGGGAAGCCAGTAACAGTTGGATACAATTGGCAACAAACGAAGTTTAAAGTACAGGCAGAAATAAATGCAATGTCAGTGTAAAATGAGCGTTCTGAGAAGCAATAAACGACAGAAAATGAGCATTTAGGCGGAGATAGCAGTAAGTAGCAAGAAAAAAAAAATGGTACTTAAACTCTCCAAATTATCTCCTTTTGTCTCTCTGGCATTGTAGGTCTTTGCAGGACACCTTGGCAGGATCTGCTGAGCTTGCACAAACACCAAGCAAATGGCTTCCCACTCAAGTGCAACATTTTGCATTTGTTTCTACTCTTTTCTTGGGGGAGACCTTACTATTTTCCCCGCCTTACCAAGATAAAAAAAGTCCAGTTTCAGATACCTGCTGCTACCTGGACTGTGTTTAAGCTTTTGTGTTTGGTCATACATTACTTGGGCAAAAAGGAAGTTTTTGCTCACCAGTGAGAGTGGGGAGCTCTGAACAGCCTACCTGCCCTTGGAGGATTGGTTTCTGCCCAGAAACTGTAGTTTTGTTGGCTATTTTGGGCTAAGTTGTATCTCTTGTATCTTTCTGTTATAAAAACCTCATTTATGCGGTTTTGTGTGCCGGGCAGCGCCAGTTAGCTAGGGTTAAACTATTCCCGACTCCACGAAGTCTACTCTTCAGTTTTTCTCTTGGAACTAGACAAACCTTCAACTTTAGCACTCAAACCATTTATTTTACAGCCCAGCACTTGCTTAAAACTCATAACCAGCACTAAATACCCCGAGCACTAGCTCCCCTTATACTGTCCAGAAGGACAAGGCTCTCCCACGAGTCAGTCAGCAGAACAACTCGCTCTACCTAATTCAGGCATGTCCAAAGGGCAGTTTCCGGTGTACTCCAGTCCAACTGGTGAATCTGGGCATTTTGAGGCAATGTTACAACTACCTCATGTACACAGACAACCCTCTCCTCCTGCCACCAAACACTAATATATGCGAGAGATGCAATTATATAGCCAGACTGGAGGCAAAGCTCTCAACCCCAGACTGTAACTGACTGTCAAGAGGAGAAGGGGTAATACTTGCAACACACCACCAGTCTCACATAGACCTAATGAACACAGGTAAATAACACGCATAAATACACGAAAACATACTCTGAGGCTCTAAATAAAAATCTGCAAAGGCAACAGACACCTCTAAAGCAGACATCTAAGCAACTTCCACAACCCATCACCAACCATGAAACATGTACTTCACGCAATCACAGCCCTTAAGGCAAAAAAACATACCCAACACCCTAGTGATAGGCGACTCTCTAGTCCGGCACCCTGATGTCCCACTAACTAGGCTGGACAAGGAGAAGGTTACAGTTAAAGGCGCTAGGATCCGCCACATAACACAAGCACTATGTTCACTCCAGAACAAGTATAAATACGACTGTCATTGTACATGTCAGTGTGAATGACCCGAGACGTACCTAACTGAACTACATGAAACAAGACATGGAAAAGCTCTCTGATCACGTGGCCTAGCAGGTATGACCCTGAGTAGCATCCTGCCCTCACCAAGAATGATGCCACAGTATAAAGAAAAAATGATCAACTTCAACAATTGGCCAAGTTTCTGGTGTCATTCAAAGGGGAATCCAGTATCTGTCTGCCTGGGATGACATGTTCGACAAGCCACATTGCTTCGCAAGAGATGGCTTGCACCTGTCACCCTTAGGCTTTTGAATACTGCCAAAGGCTCTTAACACCCCCATAGTGCCTTTTTTAGGCAAGGCTCAAAAGACAAACCCACCACCGTAAATAGCACAAGTAACCAAAAACTGAGGGTAATGCCACTCAATGCCAGAAGTCTAAACCTCAAAATGCACGCACTCGAGGCACTCCTCCGTATGGAGAACATCAAAATCTGTGCAGTAACAGAAACCTGGTTTAAGGTTCCAGAGAGCACCCCAGCACTACCAGGCCATAACTCGTACCATACCTTTCAGCCACAGAACCTGGACCATAACACAAAAGGTAGGGGTGTATCCATATAAGTCAAGGATACTCACACCTCCATGTTGGTGGCACAGCATGATGCATCAGAGATCATCCAAGTGCAACTAACAGGCAAAACTGCAATCCAAATGGTAGCTTGCTACAGATCACCCACCATGACCCAGGATTCCCATTCTGCATTTCTGGAGACGCTGGGAAATATGAAGATCCTACCAAACACCCTAATACTGGGTGATTTCAACTACCCAAACATTAACTGGGAGAACTACTAGAGTACTAACTCCCTTGCCCAGCGCTTCCTAGAATTTATAAACCCGAATGCCCTGGATCAACTAGTCAACACCCCTACCAGAGGGAACAACATATTGGACCTGGTCATCACCAACATGGGCGATAGGTGTTCTACCCCTCTCTGGTTAGATCAGACCATAGACTAATCACTCTGGATATTCACATTCCAGCCCCAACCCCAATCAAGCAAACCACAGTGAAAATATTTTCAAAAGCAAACTTCATGTTGCTTAAGACTGAGGTGGAAAGGTTCACATCCCCCACGCCAATGGACAATGCTGTCTAAGCTGCTGAAACCTATACAAAGGCACTCAGCACGATCCATGCATTCCTGCAGATGATCACAATCTCAAGTAAAACCAAGACTCACTCCTCCAAGAAAAGGCGACCAGTCTGGTGGACCCCTGCCATAAACAGGCTCTACAATGGAAGGAGGAAACTAGTACAGATGAGAGCAAAATCCCTAGAAGGAAAGACATCTGTGATCAGTATCAGCAAGAAACTACAATCCCTTATTAAATCATCCAAAGCTAGCTTTGAAAAAAAAATTGCCAAGGACTCCAAAGATAACCACAAAGCGTTCTTTAGCTATGTCAAGGAACCTAAGTGGAAACTCTCAGACCTGCTCTGAGTTGGTGCAGAATGGCACAAAGTATACTGAACCGACTGATATTGCCAACATTTGGCGGACAGGTTCTGTGCAAACTTCACCCCTTCTCGCCCCCTAAAGGTCCCATAACCATACCAGAAGAATGTAAGGCCCTGGCAATTACCGACGCACAGGTTAAAACAGCCCTGTCCAAAGCCAAAAGTACAGCCTCAATGGGATTGGATGGTGTCCCAGGCTGTGTCTTGCAAGAGCTCCAAAGTGAACTAACCCCTCACCTAAACACACTGTTCAAACTCAGCCTCTCTACAGGCTACGTACGTACCCAAAGAGTGGCGCACAAACAGTTATCCCGCTCCACAAAGGTGGCGCCGCAACGGACCCAGGGAACTATCGCTCTAGAAGCCTGACTAGCCTGGTCTGCAAGGCTATAGAGCACATCATCATGGAACTTAACAGAGACATTGGGAACCTCCAAACTTTGGACACCACACAGTTTGGCTATAAGGGCAGGTTATGCCTCCTAAACCTGGTGGACTTCTTTGAGACCGTTACCAAGGCACTAGATGAGGGTAAGGAGGTCCACACAGCCTACCTAGACCTCGCAAAGGCTTTCAACACCATTCCCTTTCTGGTATTATAGGCAGTCGTCGCCAACCTGAACATTAACCCCTACGTCACAAGATGGGTTGCAAATTGGCTCACGGACAGAACCCACACAGTGAGAGTTGCAGACTCTAGGTCCAACTCTAAACCGGTTACAACTGGTGTCCCCCAGGGCTCAGTCCTAGGACCCCTCCTGTTCGGTATATACGTCTCAGAGGTACAGGCAAGCACAGGAAGACTTTGGCTGACCAAGTTTGCAGGTGTTTGCAAACTAGGGGCCATAATTGATTCTCCGGCTGATACAGGCACCCTCCAGAAGGGTCTCACTGAGACTGATACCTGGTGTTAAAATCATGGCCTCAAGCTGAATGCCAAAAAGTGCATAGTCATCCCCTTTGGGGGAAAAAGTACCCGCGAACTACCACATAGGTGGTAGTCCCCTAAATACAGAAAAAGTAATAAGGGACCTGGGGACCCAAGTAGATGGCAATCTTTCCTTTGATAATCACATTGCCAAGGTGGTTAAAAAATCCTTCTACGTGGCCCACCTAATCTCAAAAGGGTTCGCATCCAGAACAAGGGAGGTTATTGTGCCTCTCTACTCAATTATTTAGACCCATTTATAGGATACAACGCCCCATTTGGGATGTACCTTGCAAGACACCTGCAACAGCTGGAAAGACCACAGACATACCTCACCAAAAGGATTACTGGCCTCAAACAGATGACCTATGCCGCCCGACTAAAACTCCAGCTGTACTCTGTTGCATACCGCTTAATCAGAGGTGATCTCTGCTTGACGTACAAGGCCATATCCAACCCAGAATTGATGGATATGCTCCACCTAAAAAAAAAAACCTTACCACGATGATAAATAGGTTGTGCTGGAGGGATAGATTCCTGACCCAAAGACTCCCCATGCTTTGGAGCAAGATTCGAATATACATCAGGCAGAGCCCCTCACTAGCACTCCAAGAGAAACCTTGACTGGTGGATGGGGAACAGAAAATTTATCCTAGGGATCACTGCGGTGGCTCTGCTGGACAGAGGCGCAGGCAACTAATGGCTCTGCTGGTCAGAGGCACAGGGAACTAATCTAAGGGGGTGGCAAAAGCCAACACACACTGGCTAGGCTTATAAATGCCCTTGGGCAGGTAGTTGAGTACTTACCTATGAACCTATAAGTTATAATTTATAAAAGGAAGAGAAGGCAGCCCTAAGAAGCAGAGTAACATAGCAAGTTTGCTGGCTGACTAGTTCAGGTCAAGCTTCAGCTACCATTCATGTGAAGCAGAGTCCATTCCTAAACTTTTTTAGTGTAAACTTGACAAGTGGATGGGAAATCAGAAATGCGCTTCAGGTCTGGACCCTTGTCTGATAGTTTCGGCATTGCTGTCTGCCTCTAATATTAGCCTTCTCCCCTCAAAACCTTTAGAAACTTCTAAAAAAAAAAAAAACCCCTCCTAATGCCAATGGTAAATAGGGACAGAGTTGGGTTGGATTGCATGACTAGGCTTATAAAGACTCTGGTGGTAATTAGCCTAGTACATGTCTGTGAATCTATGCACAAACTTTAATTGCTTAAATACTGTGCGTTTTATACCGCATTTGAAAGCTAAGTGCTTGGGCATGTAAAAGCCCAATTGTCTAGGACCACAGCAGCCACTGTAGCATTTCTCATAAGGGTCTATACCTGGTTTGTTTTTCAAGGCAGCCGCTTGGTCTTTGGTCCACCTTTTCTTAAAGCATTACACCCTAGAAGCTGCATCCAGGTCAGGGACAGGACTTGCTTCTGCCGTGTTGCAGTACACACTAGGACCACCTACCTGACAGAGCTGTGGGATTCATCACATTAATCATGACTGACAATGGATGTAGTATGCTTTTGTGTTGGGGACCTATAATTGTAAATTTCAAGTATATTTACTGTTGCAGTCCAGGTTCCCACCATACCCTCTGTCTCATTTTGGATATTCTTGATGTTGTGGCGGGCATCTTTCATTAATTTATTCCCCACCATCCATACCATCTTGTTCCTTGAACTCACTAATTCCCCAGAGAGGAAGATTGACACTTGTTGGTTTGCCCTTTTAGTAAAAGGTATAACTTCTCGTTCTCTCTTTACAGCAGTGCATACTCTGGTACGCATTGCAAACTTTTTGACCACGCCAGGTTAAAGAAGCTGTTCAACTGCTGACATACTTGCTCTTAAATGGGAGAGAATTGTAAACCTCTGTGGAAGGTGTAGCTTTAGGTGTTCTCTTTTTATAAATGGATTGGGTTTTGCTGCAGGACTGTTTTTCTGTGTTTAAATCTGGACAAGAACTAATAGCCTGCCTTTTATGTGAAGCTGCTTTGGTAATGAGATGGAAAAGTGTTTTCGTGAGTGGCTTTGTATTGAGGACTTCACAGAAATATAAATATTGAACATTTGTAAAAATGCCTGTTGTACAGTTTTTAAGCAAAACTGCATGGTGTTAACTGGTAGTAGTAGTGTACATTTGGAGCAAGTTTTGTCCAAACCTAATTTCACTTGATTTTTTAATTGAAAAAATTGCACGTTTGCAAGAACAGTATATTGCTTTCTCTAATTATTTTTTGGGTAAACAAATGGTATAGTGTAGTTTTATTTGATGTCAGTGTGCATTAAGTTTATGGTACCATTTCTACTGATGTATGCATGTTTTACAGGATGAAACTGATGAAACTGACAATTCCATGTCGCAAGCGACTGAAAAAGTTAAAGTAAGACGATTTTGCAGTTATATTTTGTAGCAATTTATATAGTCAGTTTTCATTCTAAAATTGTCCATGATATTGTTTTGGTCTTTGCTGCTGGATTTAAAGCATGTCAGTCACTATATCTTTGGGCCTTTTTTAAAGGCTTCATAAGCTTTAAACCCTTACTCAAGCAAATTTAGTGATCTGAAGTTAATATTCTTCTATTCCTCACTGATGGTTCTGTTCCGAACCGAGTCGGCCAAATACCAAGCTAGCGTACACCAAACTCTCGAGCCACGCTACTACCCTCAGTGCCCTTCATCCCATACCTCCAATCTCGTTTGCCACGCAGCCATATAGCAGCGTTTTCACAGAGCTCTCCAGCTAGGTAGTTTTGAATTATTCAGACTTGTATTTCTTCCATAATTTCTCTTCTGGTGTCTTCTTATAGTCTAGCTCTACCCACAGGTATTCCTTTTCTTACCATTGTTGGTATTTTCTTGCTTTTTCTTTACTTTTTACCACCCTCGTGGTATCTCTTCATACCATTGCTGGCAGTCTGACCTTTTTCTCTTCCTTTTCTCTGTTTGAGCGAGTGTTAGTATGTCTGAGAAAAAGGGTACTTCTGGATTTAAACCTTGCACGTCGTGCAGTGGTAAATTACCTAACAGTGGCTTGCAGTTTAAATGCGTTTATTAATTTGGCATCTCGCACCTTTCTGCGACTCCACCATATGATATTTGTGTGTTTTAGTCAATGGACATTGAACGGCTCAACAAGTTGATTTTGAAAGGATTGCTTTCCTCTCCTTTCTCGGAGGCTATTTCTGCTGAGGTCTCAACCCCTCCAGGCAAGGATAAGAAGCACTCCCCCTCAGACCCTTCTTCACCGGCTGGTGATAGGGGCAAAAATAATCGATCTAAGACTGGTAGGTCTTCCTCAGAGCATCGACTCGCTGTCTCGGTGCCACCGATTTCGGCACATAGCGCAGTTTCTGCGAAGTCTGAATGGTCTGCCAGGTTCAGCACCGACTACTACTGAACCGCTGATTACTTCGGTTCCGACAGGCTGCTTCAGGACACTTCGGCACCGACTTTGCCTTTACAGGCTCAGACTACCTCTGATATAATTTTGACTACTACCCCGATTGTGACTTCGGCTGAGAGTTCCCTCTCAGTGCAGACTTTACCGTTTACACAATTCAAATCAGAATCGTCGGCTCCATTGAGTTCATTACCACAGACCAGGTATTCGTCTTCTGTGGACTTGCCGGGCAACCCTACAGTCTTTTTCTGGACCGGCCTGAATCCCCTTCTGGGATATCGATTGTCTGCCAGGAGCGTGTCCGAAATAGACATTGTTCGTCTTGTTGATCAGGTATTGACTGCAAGCGGAATCTCTAGACCCTGTTCTGCTCCGGGTGTTGGGATTTTTCCTCCTTCCTTCGTATTCTCCTGATGGGGATCTTTAGGTTCCAAGGCCCCCTTGCTCATTGTTTTCAACGGGACCCCTTCTTTCGGTGCCGACTACTTTTATGCCTGAAGCATCTAAGTCTTGGTGGGCTTCAGTTCCGACGACAGCTCACCTTACTCAACCCCTTGCTTTGGGGGTGGAATATTCCGTTCCGGCCCCGGCACTGACTGCTTTCTTGGTTCCCGTCTCGGATCCGAGAGTTATTTCCACACTGAACCATTCTCAAACGTCAGTCTTGGAGGTCAGCCATTAGGAGCTGGGTGTGACCTCTGTTCCGAATCAGTCCTCTTGGGTTCTGGGCTCCCATCCCTCTTCGGGTGGCCTGCCTTCCAGATTATGGAGAGGGCGCTGGCGGCTAGCAATCCTCCTCCTTCAGCTCTGCCTTTGGTTACCCCTCTTACTCTGCCATCGCCAGCCCTTTGCAGGGGACCACTAATCCAAAGCACCCCCCTTTCCGAGGCCTCTTCGGACATTCCCACCGAAGAGCCCCCTCTGAAGAGGGAGTGCAAAAGAAAACGCATGGACTCACCTGAAGAGTCCCTTACTGAGGTTACGGGTTACGATGATGGGGAGGGTTCCCCTAGGCGATGATGGGGAGGGTTCCCCTAGATCACCCCTGACTAAGTTTCCTTTGGGGACATCTTGGAGATTTCGAGTTAGCGGGGTGACTGGAAATCTTCCACCCCTTCCATCGAGGAATCCGTACTCTTACAAGCTTTCCGTTCCCGGCCCACTACCTCCTGGGTGACCCCTCTTGCAGATGAGTTGGTCAAATTCATCGTGCAGTGAGTGTGGAAGAGTCCAGATTCAGTAGAAGCTATTCCCAGGAGATCAGACTAAGTACTTTCTCCACCAGAGAATCAACCCCATTGGTCTAAAAGCTTGCTAGTAGACGCTGTGGTGGTGGCGGCCACAAAGAAAGACTTGGTAGAAGAGAGTCCGGCTGTTCATCTGCCCAACAGGGAATCCCAGGCTGTCAACAAGGCTAGGGAAGCGAGTCTTTGCTACAGCCACCTTTGCTATGTGTTCGCTGAATTTCTTGGCACACTTTGAGACTCCAGAGAGACCTTATTTCCGAACTTTCTGGTAGCCTTGCTGGTCAAGTGTCAGATGGAGCACGTGACAATGTGGCCTCCCAACTTGCCACCCTTGAAGCGATTTCGAATTCCTCCATGAGGTTGCTCTCCCATGCAACCGAAGGAGCAGCTAGAGCAGCAGGTGCTGCCGTGGTTGTCAGATGTCATGCCTGGATGCGTATTTCCGACCTACCAGATTTTTTTCAAGTCTTCCTTTTTGAATGCCCATATTGAGTCCTCTGCGCTCTTTGGTTCTAAGGTCAAGGATACTTTGGCCAGGTGCAAGCAGGACAGAAAGACCTTGTCTGCAGTGGGCCTGAGCTTCTTCAAACCTCAGCGTTCCTTCTCCAGGAATCAATGGAGTGGAAAGTTGTGGCACAAGAAGTCACTAGGTTTCTTTCGTGACTCATGTGGCGACGACTCCTCCAGAGGCAGAGGAGGGTCAGACGGTGGAAGATGACCCTATAGGGGCAGAGGGGGTTACCGGAATCAGGGCTCCAGAGATTATTGCTCTAGTAGGCCCTATCAGCGCTCCTGAAGCATTGCCCGATTGCTTTCCTCTGGAAGCAGTCGGGATGTGTTTCTCTCTGCACCAAGCAGCCTGGTCCTCCATTACCGACTATCTATGGGTGCTGAGAATGATCACCCAGAGGCGATCACATTCCCCTCAAATCTTTTCCAAGACCTAAATTTTCCCTTCCCGACGTTCCACCTAGTCAAAGGGAGGGAGGCAGCTTCTGAAATCAAGAGGCTTCTTCTAAAGCGTGTCATCCAAAAGGTCCCTCCAGATCAATGCGGATTAGGGTTTTACTCTAGACTCTTTTGGTGCCAAAAAAGATGGGGGAATGGAGGCCCATTCTGGATCTCAGTCATTTGAACGAGTCAGTTATACAGACCAAGTTCCGCATGGTCACTATTCAATCCATCCTTCCGTTCCTTCGGGAGGGTGTGTGGATGTGCTGTCTATATTTCCGGGATGCGTATTACCACATCAAAATGGACAAATGCTCCAGGAGGCTTTTGTGCTTCCGGCTGGGAGCCAATCATTTTCATTTCAGAGCCCTGCCTTTTAGTCTCTCGGCCCCCAGAGTGTTAACGAAATGTCTAGCAGTGGTGACAGCTCACTTGAGACTGCACGGATTCCTTATCTGGATGATTGGCTCCTCTCAGCCCCCACCGTATGTCTGCTGACCAGGGCCCTGTGCCACACTCTGTCTCTGGCGGAGTCTCTGGGTATTACTGTCAATTGGGAAAAAAAAATCAAACCTTCAGCCCTCACAACTGGAATTCATAGCGGCTATGTTCAACACTCTGCTCGGCCTAATATCTCTTCCTCATCACAGGCTCTTAAGACTGAGAACACAAGTGTAAGTGATACTCGACCGCAGGAAAGTGTCTGCAAGGAAAGTTTTGCAGGATCTGGGTTCCATGGTGGCAGCCATTCCCATTGTTCCGTTGGCCAGGCTTCATATGCGCCTGTTAGTGGCTTCTTCAAACTCAATGGATACACAATCAGCATCCCTTGAACGCACTAATCCTTATGACCGATCTTTGCAAACAGGATCTTCTCTGGTGGATGAGAATGGACGAAAGTCTTTGGTGTCGCCCCTTTCAACCTCTTCAGCCCAGCACCGCTGTGACTACGGATGCTTCCCTGATAGGGTGGGGGGGGGGGGCATTTTCAGGGAAAATCTGTTCAAGGCACATGGTCTCTTCTAAGTCGACTTACACATCAACATTCTAGAGCTCAGAGCTGTTACAAGCTCTCCACCCCCTTCTTCCTCTCGGACCGATTGCTGTCCAGTCCGACAACGTCTGTGGTCTGGTACATCAACAAGCAGGGAGGGACCAGATCTTGCCCCTTTTACAGCGAAGCCATGAGAATTTGGCAGTGGGCGATAGCTACCAACCGTTTCCTGATTGCTACACACATCCCGGGGAGTTCCAACGTGATTGCGGACAGGCTGAGCAGATGCATCCTGCTTCTTCACGAATGGTGTCTCAACCCGGAAGTGGCGAAGGAAATTTTCAGCCGCTGAGGCCTGCCTTGCTGTGATCTGTTTGCTTCCCCCTCCATTGCGAAGTGCAGCAGCTACTTTGCCCTCTCCTTCTCAGGGGGAGTCTCCGAGAGATGCTCTCACTCTTGATTGGCCCACGGGTCTCCCGTGCGCTTATCCTCCTATCCCCTTGATACCCTTGGTCTTAAGGAAAGCTACTCTGTTGAGAAGCAGAATGATTCTCATTGCTCCGTTCTGGCCTTGTCAGGTTTGGTTCCCCTTCCTTCAGCCACACCTGCTCCGACCTTCGTGGATTCTAGACTTCCAATAGGTTCTCATTTCTCACTCCCAAGGGTTGTAGTCTCCAAATCTGGCCACTCTCAAACTGACAGCTTGGTTGCTCCACTTCTGTTAGTAGCCAGGCATGAGTCACTTTCTTCTCTGGTGTGGAATGTTATTTTGGCCTCTCACAAACCTTCTACCAAAAAACGTTATAAAAACAAGTGGAAATGTTTTTCTAGCTACTGTTCTTCAATACCTGACTGAGCCTTTCCTTAATGGGGCTTTTGCATCCACGATTCGGGTGCATCTAGCTGCCATCTCCAATTTCCATGATGGTTCAGACAGAATTCCTATTTCTTCCCGTCTGTGTAAGACTTTCTTGAAGGGGATTTTTCCTTCTAGACCTCCCATTAGGCAACCTATGTAATCTGTCTAGGGTGCTTCAAACTTTGACTCCACCTCCCTTCGAGCCGGCTGCAAACTGTGATGTGAAGTTTGTCCTGGAAGACGTTGTTTCTGGTGGTGGTTACTTCAGCCAGACGTGTATCAGATTTGCAAGCATTATGCATAGAGTCCTTATTTGATTTTCCATAAGGACAGAGCATCACTTCGCACCAATCCCACTTTCTTACCCAAGGTGGTTTTGGAATTCTCTGTTAATCAGTCCATTGAGTTGCCCGTGTTTTTCCCTAATTATACCAACAAAGGGGAATACTGTTTCCATTCCTTGGATGTCCACAGACAGTTGCAGTTTTATTTGGACAGGACCAAGTTTTTTCGAAAGTCAGATCAGCTTTTTGTTGCCTTTGTGGGCTCTAGAAAGGGATAGGCAGTGTCTAAGGTTACCTTGTCTAAATGGCTTGGGGATTGCATCTCCTTTGTTTATTCTCTAGAGGAGGAATCCGCTCCTGGCCGCATTAAACCTCATTCCACTAGAGCTGTGGCCGCTTCTGTCACCTTTCATGCTAGGGCTTCCATGGATGATATTTGTGCGGCTACCACCTGGGCTAAACCCCATACCTTCATCAAGCATTACATATTGGATCTGATCTCCAGGGGTAGAGCTGCCTTTGGCACTTTGCATGTCCTTCATGTTTCACTGTTGCAGTCATTACATTTGGGTAAACTGCTTGCAGGTTGCCCTCAGTCGGCCTGAATAACAAAGTCTTGGGTCCTGCATTGGTTGCTGTCCCTTCTTCCATGACGTCAGGTCGTCTGGGATATAAACATGCAGCAGATGCCATTTTCTTCAGTCTTTCTTGCCGTGCGGTGCCCGAAGCAGAAGCAGTTCGCAAGTGCCAAAGTCTTCAATTAAAGCTAAGTACCCCGTTGAGGAAACTTTTTTTCTTGCTCCTTATCGATGTCAGTAAAAGTTAATAATTGCATTACTTGTGGGAAGCAAATACCTCATAAGGATTTTCATTTGTACTATATTCCTTGCCTAGGCCCAGATCACAGCATGCCTTGCTGTCGGTTTTGTGCTAGATTTAACCAACATACTAAGTGTCTGTATATTTTAAATATTTTGGTTCAAGATATAATTATCCTGAAATGTCTGTTAGCAATGTGACTACCGGAGTTCACAAAAAAATGCAAAGAAAAAGACAAGTCTCCTAAGCCAGTCGCCGGTACTCACTGAGGCGCTTTTACAGCCCCTGATACCTGCTACTTTTGAGTCGCAGGCCTCTACCGAGACCCAATCTGAGTCTGGTATGCTGCGAGATTCTAAGAGTATTGAACCCGCGGATGTCTCTTTTTTAGATGGGTCTGGAACTGCTGAGCAGGCACCGGCTTTTGAGTGTGTTTTCAGTCTTCAACATTTTTATATTAAACTGACGCCAGCAACAAAAACAAGGTCAAAAACAACTTTTGTCTAAAAAACTGACCCATGAGCCACGTGCACAGGCCCCTATACCTAAAAAAACAGATTATCAAAATGGCTGAGGATTTAATTAACTTGATCAGAGGTTCCCAACCAGCCCCTGCCAAGAGGCCTAGGCAAGGCACTGATTATGAATCTTCAGATCAGGTTTCCATTTCTTCTGATTCCTCTTCTGATCAGGAATTTTCTATTCCACCCTATGAGGATTCTGATGCAGAGGAATCCATCCCATCTGCATCTCCTTTTGAGGATTACTGTTTTGGAGAGACTTTGCATACATTAAGGGAACATTTTCACTGGGAGAGTCAGGACTTCTCTGAATCAAAACAGAGGCCTAGGGATTTCCTCCTGCCTCCGTATAGACCTTTGGCAATACCTCCTGTATTAGACATTGTTGATGTGTTCTAGGAATCAAGCATGGCTCCTGATTCCCTTCCTCCGGCTCCTAGTAAGCCAGACAGATATTACAGGGTTCCTGACTCCCACAAATTTCTTTTCAAATATCCTGCTGCTGATCCTGAAACTATTTCTCAGGGTCCCAAGGGTGTAAAGGCCTCTACAGCCAAGAATCCCACCCCTTCTGATAGAGATTCCAGGGCACTGGATAGATGGGGTAAGAAGGTTTATACGTCTGCAACCTTGGCAATAAGGGCTTTAAACTGCCAGTTTCATATGCTTAAATATCAACAGCATGTTATGGGCTTACTGAAACAGAAAATGATGTTGATTTCTGATTTTGTGAAAAAGTTACATGAATTATTGCATTCAGCAGAACAGGTTGGAAAGCATACTTTGCAATGTGGTTTTGATTCCTTGAAGGCCTCTTCTAGGGCCACCGTTACTGGATCTGAGATTAGAAGGCATGCCTGGCTCAAGGAGCAAAATCTGCCTGATCATGTTAAAGCTAAATTGTTGGTTGCCCCCTTGCAGCATGATACGCTGTTTGGTTATAAGGCATAAGAGGTTTTAACGAAAATGGAAGACTAAGCTTAAATCTATGCAAGCTGTAAAAGATTTCTTTAAAGTGCAGCCACCCAGGTTCAATAGACACTGTCCTACTAAAAACCTGTGTCCAACAGAGCCACTCACGGCAAATCCAGGTGCTCAAAGGGCTCTAGATACCAATCACAGGGTTCTTACAGGTCAAAGCAATAGGGTGCCACCACCTCCAAATCTGGAGGAAACAAAGCACAACCCTACAGTAAGCAGTCTCAGTGACTTTCCTCTACCATCACCAAGCACTTATTTTTTGGCAGCCCCCTTGGGGGGGAAAACTAACACTTCAGGCTCAAAATTGGCAGTTAATTACCCAGGAGAAATGGGTATTAAACGTAGTATCCCAGGGATACAGATATCATTTCCGTACTTTGCCAATTCCAAACAGATGGCCGGATCTGCCACAAAACCAGTGGGCAGAGACCCAGAAACAAGTCATGTCCCCTCATGGATATGGGGGCTATTCAACTGGTGCCAGAAAAGGAAAAAGGACAAGATTTTTATTCAAGACTTTTCCTTGTACCCAGAAAAGACTATTCACGGCGTCCAATACTGGAGTTATCTATTTTGAACACGTTCCTGTACATTCCAAAATTCAAAATGCTGACTTTACAACAGCTTTTGCCTATGCTAGGCAGGAATGCTTGGTTAGTAACTCTAGACTTAAGAGGTATACCTGCATATCCCAATAAGGGAATCATGCAGAAGATAACTCCGCTTCGAAGCAGGTTTTTGCATTACCAATTCTCTGCACTGCCCTTTGGCTTATCTACTGCACCCAGGGTCTTTACAAAGTGCCTGGCACCAGTAATTGCATTCTGCAGACAAGCATTTAAATTTATCCTTATCTGGACAACTGTCTCATTCAAGCAGAGGACAAGGACACTCTTCTTCAACATCTGTCATTTATAAAAAGGCTTCTAGCATGCCTATTGTACACCATAAACAGAAATCACAACTGGTACCCTCTCAATTACATTCCTGGGTGCAAGCTTGAATACAACTGCCCAGATGGCTTATCTCACGCCAGACAAAGGCAACTGACAACATACTTAACTGGGTTTTTGTTGCCATTTGTTTTATCTGCAAGACAAGTTCTGCAGGCTTTGGGGTTCATGGCATCCTGCATTCTACTGATGTCCTTCAAGGATGCATCTGCAGTCATTACAAATGGGTTGTCCTGTCGTCAGGCAGCCCTTCGGTCGGCCGGATTCCAAAGTCTGGGTCTGGCCTCTGCTGGTGTCGCACTTCACCCGACGTCATAGCTGCAGTTTTTCGGGTATAAAGGCATCAGCCGACGCCATTTTCCTCAGTCTTTCGTGCCGCGTGGCACCCGAAGCAGAAGCTGTTCGCAAGTGCCGGTCGGTCAGATCCAGAGATTACTACTACCGAATACTACTTCGAAGACTTCTAAAAAGCTAAGTACCCCGTTGGGGACTCTTTCTTGCCTCAGCCGATGTCAGAAAAAGTGAATAACTGTTTAACTTGTGGGAAACAAATACCTCATAAAGATTTCCACTCTTACTGCTTACCTTGTTTAGGCCCAGACCACAACGTAGCAGCTTGTTTATCCTGTGCTTCTTTCAACCGACGGACACTTAGACGTCGGTCGGAGTTTGCTGAACAGTTTTTCGGCTCAGATTTTGCTTACATAATGCCGTCGGATCCTCCGACTTCACAAATTGTTAAACGCAAAGAAAAGGACCGACACTCGCGGTCCGTGGTTTCGGATGAAACCGCGGTTAAGCAAACCGCGAGTGTCTCTGTTTCGGCCGAAACCGAGCAAACGGTTCTATCTTCAGCCGAATCCATGATTACTACCGAGGCCTCCGCTAACCTGGTTGAATCGGCCTCTGAAATTCAACCTGCTACTGTGGTTTTACAAGATTTATTGGACACTATCCCTTTGGATGTTTCAACCCCTGCACGTGGTGCTGCTAGGCCGCCTGCAGCCATGTCCATAAAGGCCTTTGCCAGGGCTAAAGCAGCCAAAGCTTCTAAGTCTGTGCCTGTTAAGCCCCCCTCTCACAGGCCCAGTTCCAGTTCCCAAATACTCACTCTGGCAGAGGATCTCATCTCTTTGATAAGGGGATCCCAACCTCATCCAGACAGGGCCTCTCAACCTCCTCCAGAAAAGAGACCTAGAGCAGAGCCCCCTCAGCCAGTGTCCTCAGATGATTCTTCTGATGATACAGATAATACAGACCATCCAGAGGCTCCTTTTTCTCCTTATGAAGACTCCGATGCTGAGGAATCTATTCCTTCTGCCTCTCCACCAGAGGAATTCTCCTTTGGGGAAACCTTACATGCCATGAGAGAGCAATTCCAATGGCAGGGGCAAGATTTCTCAGATTCAAGGAAAAGGCTTAGGACTTTCTTACATTTACCACAACATAGGCCTTTAGCTATACCTCCAGTTCTTTCTGTTGTAGATGATGCATTTAATGATGCTTGCACTGCTCCTGATACTTTGCCTCCAGCCCCTGCTAAACCCGATAGGTACTACAGGGTCCCGGACACACATCACCATTTATACAAGGCTCCTTTTGCAGATCCCGAGACTATCTCCCAGGGGCCTAAGGCAGTAGCTTCGACCTCAGTTAAAAACCCTCTTCCCTCTGAAAGGGAATCTAGGTCCTTAGAGAGATGGGGTAAAAAAAGTATACACCTCTGCTACTCTCTCAGCTAGGGCATTCAACTGTCAGTTCCATATGATCCAATACCAGGAGTTATGCTTGATCAGTTAACTAAGAAACTGTCCTCTGATGATTCTTTAGATAAGAAATATGTTCTAGAAATGGTACATAACATTCAGCAGGTTAGTAACCATTCTTTAAAATGTGGCTATGATGCACTGGAGGCTTCCTTTAGATCAGCCATGACTGGCACAGTTATAAGAAGGCATGCATGGTTGAAAGAACAGGTCTTGCCGGACCATGTTAAAGCAAAACTGTTAGATGCTCCTATGGATAAGGTCAATTTATTTGGTTCTCCTGCTCAGCAGGTACTGAAGAAAATGGAAGAGAAGGCAAAATCTGTACAAACAGTGAAAGATTTCTTACAGGTTCAGCCTCCAAGGTTTAGCAGGAACTGGCCTTCCAAAAATTGGTCCTTTCCAGACTCCTCTAAAACACAGAGAGGCAGAAATAGGCGTTCAAGAGGCAGAAATCAATCCAGAGGAGGTGCCTACAGGGGACGCCAGTGGCAAGGTAACAGCCACCGAGGCACAGACACAACTACTACCACTGCAACAGGACAATCACAGTGACTTGGCTCTGGCACCGCCTACCAGGGAACAAATAGCAGCACCCTTAGGCGGAAAGTTAGCCTTATTTTCAAAAAACTGGCACTACATCACAAGAGACAAGTGGATTTTGCAAACTATAGACCGAGGCTACAGGTTTCATTTCCATACTTTACCAGGAAAAAGAGGAATGCCAAATCTACCACCAAATCAAAAGGCAGAAGCCCTAAAACAAATAGCTCAATTAGCAAAGATGAGAGCTGTGGAAAGGGTACCATCTATGGAACAAGGAAAGGGATTTTACTCCAGACTATTCCTGGTACCAAGAAAAGAGAAAAGTTGGAGGCCTATTCTCGACCTGTCTGCTTTAAACACATTCATCATTGTTCCAAAATTCAAAATGCTGACCCTACAGCAACTTCTTCCCATGCTGGGCAAGGAGTATTGGCTGGTGACTCTAGATCTCAAGGAGGCATACCTGCACGTCCCCATACGACCAAATTGCAGAAGATACCTCAGATTTCTTGCAGGATCAGAGCATTATCAATTCTCAGCATTGCCGTTTGGCTTATCTACTGCGCCCAGAGTGTTCACGAAATGCCTGGCATCAGTAATTGCACACTGCAGGCTTCAGGGAATCCAAATATATCCATACCTGGACGACAGCTTGTTTTTGTTGTCCGCTTGTATCAGGCAAACAGAAGACTTACAAAAAGTCATTTGCTTACTGCAAGCCGTGGGATACAGTCAATATAAAAAAATCAAGACTGATACCATCCCAAAGAATAACCTTCTTAGGTGCAGAATTGGACACAGAAAAACAGATGGCATTCCTAACTGCAGAAAAACAAGAACAACTTCCTCTCTACTTCTTGGCATTAACAAAGCAGAACAAACTAACAGCAAGGAAAGTACTGCAGGCCTTGGGCTTCATGGCATCCTGCATAATCCTGGTCCCTCATGCCAGACTGCATATGAGAAAGCTACAGTGGTACCTGAAGAATTTATGGTCTCAACACAGGCACAGCTTAGAAACCGAAATACCACTAATCCCATGCCTGAAACAAGAGTTCCTATGGTGGGCTCAGGCATGCCAGTCAAACACAGGTTTGCCCTTCCACAGCATCCAACCAAGCCAAACCATCAACGGACGCCTCAGACCTCGGTTGGGGGGCCCACATGCTGGACAAGTGCATTCAAGGCTTATGGACTCCAGATCAGCTGCACCTGCGCATAAATCAAAAGGAAATGCTGGCAGTAAAACTAGCAATCCAGAATTTCAGTCCATTCCTCCAAGAAGGGCAGTTGATAAGGACAGACAACACCACAGTCATGTGGTGCATCAACAAACAGGGAGGCACTCATTCATACCCTCTATGCCGGATGGCACTGGACCTATGGAATATGGCTCTGAGCTACAACTTTCAGTTACAAGCAATTTTTCTACCGGGAAAAGAAAACATCCTAGCAGACACATTAAGCAGAACTACCTCGGATGCTCACGAATGGATGCTGCACCCGGACATCTTCAAGGTCATCACAAGGAAATGGGGACTACCACAAATAGACCTATTCGCATCCCCACTCAATCACCAGCTCAAGAAATTCTGCACCAGGACGTACCACCCACTTGCTTGGAAGGTGGACTCCCTATCCTTCAGTTGGAAAGGCCTGACAGCATATGCATTCCCACCTCTTCCTTTGATGAACAAGGTGCTATTGAAAATCAAAGAGGAACGTCCAAGGATCATTTTGATAGCTCCAGACTGGCCAAGACAACATTGGTATCCATTACTGAGGAGCATGTCTCGGGGGGGAAAATGTGGACACTACCCCTGATCCCCTTGCTATTAACTCAAAGCGGCTACAACACCCTGCATCCAAACCTGAAAACTCTGCAGCTGACTGCCTGGAACATTGCATAAGAGCAACTAACCCAGATTTATCCCAAAGGGTTAAAGACATTATCCTTGAGGCCCGCAGACCTTCAAGAAGGAACTATGCAGGAAAATGGAAAAGGTTTCTCATTTGGAGTACTGAAAGGGGAAAAGATGTGTCAAAGGTAGACATTGCCAACATCCTGGAGTATTTGGCAGAGCTCTTCCATACAGGCCTGTCCTATTCCTCCATCAAGATACATGCATCAGCTATTTCTGCAGAATACAGCTTCGATCCCCCTGTCTTCTCACATCCTCTACTCAGGCAGTTTCTGAGAGGAATTAAAAATGTAAAACCTCCTAGGAAACCACCATTACCAGCTTGGGACTTGAACTTTGTGCTAGAAAAATTGACACTCCCCCCTTTCGAACCAGCAGCAACAGCAGATCTTCAACACCTATCCTGGAAAACTGCCTTTCTGCTGGCAATTACCTCAGCAAGAAGGGTTTCTGAGCTACAGGCTTTAATGGCAGTACAACCCTTCCTAATCTTCCATCAAGACAGAGTGTCCATGAGAACAAATCCTACATTTATGCCTAAGGTGGTATCCAGAGTGTCTTTAAACCAGGCTATCCACCTACCTACCTTCTTCCCCAATCCACAGAACAGGGGGGAAAGACTGCTGCATACTTTGGATGTACATAGACAGTTGCGCTACTACCTGGACAGAACCAAAGGCAATAGAAAAACTGACCAGCTTCTGGTAGCATATGCAACAGGAAGGGAAGGAAAAGCAATTTCAAAACAGACAATCTCCAAGTGGATAGGAAATTGCATCAGATTCTGTTACTCCTACCATGGAAAGCAAACTCCACAGAACATAAGGCCACAGCTTTCTTACGAGGAGTGGCTACCAAGGACATTATAGAGGCTGCTACTTGGACCTCCGTGCATACATTTGCCAAGCATTATAACTTACCTTTATACTCTAGATCCCGAGCAGGGTTTGCCACTGCTGTTTTGCAAGGGATCCTAACTACACCATAATTTCTTCTTCCTCCTCCCCTAGTTTGGCTATGGTATTCTACCCATTTGTAATGACTGCAGATGCATCCTTGAAGGACATAGTACAGTTTTGTACCTACCATAAATGTAGATGTCCGAACAGGAATGCATCTGCAGTCAGGATTACCCACCCTCCTTCCCCTCTGTGGTACTCCTAGGGTATTTGCCCATCTAATAGCTAGCTGGGGGGGGGATCTCTTATGGTGTATTTGTTTGTATATATGTACATACATGCTTATTTTTTGTGTTTGCCTTCTACTATTTGGAAACATTGGCATTTATCCAAAATTTAGCTATCCAAGAGGGCACCTGGCATCTGGGGCAAGAAACACTGAGGAAAATGGCGTCGGCTGATGCCTTTATACCCGAAAAACTGCAGCTATGACGGGTGAAGTGCGACACCAGCCGAGGCCAGACCCAGACTTTGGAATCCGGCCGACCGAAGGGCTGCCTGACGACAGGACAACCCATTTGTAATGACTGCAGATGCATTCCTGTTCGGACATCTACATTTATGGTAGGTGCAAAACTGTACTATTCCATATGCGAGACTGCATATGAGGAAAAGTCAGTGGTACCTAAAAAGTTTATGGAGTCAACATTGTCAGTCTGGAAACATTGATTCCTCTCATTCCCTGTCTACAACAGGAGTTTCTTTGGTGGGCAGAGACATGTCACCAAAACAAGGGACTGTCATTCACTCTACCCCCTGCTACCCAAACCCTAACCACAGACGCATCAGACTATGCTTTGGGGGGGGGCACCTGGCAGGGAGATACATTCAGGGCAAATGGAGTCCAAACCAAATGCATCTGCATATCAACCAGAAAGAGTAGCTAGCTGTTCAGAATGCTCTGACAGCCTTCAGGGACTTGCTTCATCCAGGACAACTGCTGATAAAGACGGACAACACCACGGTTATGTGGCACATAAACAAGCAGGAGGGTACACATTCCTACCCCCTTTGCAGACTAGCCATGGCCTTGTGGAACACAGCCATGACTTCCAAATACATCTTCAAAGCTCAATTCCTGCCAGGAAAACAAAATAATCTGGCAGACGACCCAAGCAGAAATCTTATGGACTCACACGAATGGAAACTGGATTTGCAAATTTTCAGCATGTTAACACAGAAATGGGGGAGCCCAGACATGGATCTGTTTGCCTCTCCCTAAAATGATCAATTGGACAAATTCTGCACAAGAACTCGGCACAAGAAAGCATAGAAAATGGATCCCCTATCCTTCAGCTGGAAAAACCTATCTGTCTATGCCTTTCCCCCTCTGCCTCTACTCTCCAAGGTCTTACTAAAAGTCGGACAGGAAAAAACAAAAATTATCCTAGTTGCTCCGGACTGGCCTCGCCAGCACTGGTACCCACTTTAAGGAATGTCTCAGCTTTCCTGCATGGTACTTGCCTCAAATACCTCATCTGCTGTCTCAGCAGAACTATCAAATTCTGCACACACAGCTCCAAACAATGAATCTTGTAGCATGGCTGAACTAATTATTCAAACTTCTCTCAGTAAATCCACGATGGATGTCATTTTGGAAGCCAGAAGGCCTAGTACTAGAAAATCTTATGCTGATAAATGGAAGAGTTTCTGTGCTTGGAACCAAGCAAAAGGAACGGACACAGCAAAGCCCAATATTCTTTGGATTTTACAATATTTGACTGAGATGCTTGACAAGGAGCTATCTTTTTCTTAATTAAAAATCCATGCCTTTGCCATCTCGGCTCATTACAACACAGAGCCTCCAATCTTTTCTCATACTCTGCTTAAACAGTATCTTAGAAGGGCCAAAAGTTTAAGGCCTCCCAGAAGATCACCAACTCCTGCATGGGACCTCAATTTTGTGCTGGAGAAACGCACCCTGCCTCCTTTTGAACCAGCAGCTACTGCGCATATAAAATTTCTCTTGGCAGTCACTTCAGCAATAAGCGTTTCAGAACTACAGGCTCTCATGGCAGTGGAGCCTTTTATTATATTTTACCCATATTAGGGTGTCCCTCAGGACCAATCCTTCTTTTATGCCTAAGGTGGTATCCAGTGTGGCTCTTAACCAAGACCATTCACCTCCCAACATTTTTCCCAAATCTGCAGAAGGGGGAGTGGATTCTGCATTCATTGGATGTACACGGACAACTAAGATCCTACTTAAACAGGACCATATCTCTAAGAAAGTCTGAGTAACTACTGGTAGCATTTTCTGCAGGGTCAGAGGGAAAGTCTATATCAAAGCATCCTCTTTCCAAGAGGATAAGCCACTGCATTTGTTTCTGCTACTTGCTCCATGGTAAACCTGTGCCCAAGAGGATCAGATCATGTTCCACCAGGACTGCATCTACTTCAGCAGCTTTTCTCAGAGGAGTTCCAACCAAAGACATTCTAGAAGCTGCTACTTGGAGCTCTGTTCATACCTTCACAAAGCATTATCATTTGCCTCTATTCTCCAAATCCGGGGCCGGCTTTGCCACTGCAGTTCTGCAGGGCCTTAAAGCTGCTCCTAATGCTGTTTAGTTCCATCCTCCCATCCATAACTTTGGGATTCTACCCAAATGTAATGACTGCAGCAGTGAAACACTAAGAACATAGTACAGTTGTGTACACTAACCATAAATGTATATGTTTGAGTGTATTCAGTGTGGAAGCCCAGGTTACCCACCCACCATCCCCCTTTCTATACCTTTTCTTTCCTTCACTATACACACAAGACGGCAACCGACGCAGGACCCAAGACTTTGTTATTCAGGCCGACTGAGGGCAACCTGCCAGCAGATTACCCAATGTAATGACTGCAACAGTGAATAACACTCTAACATCTACATTTATGTTAAGTGTACACAACTCTACTTTCTGGATGGTCACTGAGTCCATTCTTCAGTTTCTGTGAAAGGACGACTAGATGTGCTAGATAGATTTCAAGGATGCATGCCATCATACAAAAATAGGCGCTCTAGGATATTTCTGCGCTTCTGGCTGGGGGCCAGTCATTATCAGCTAAGAGCCTTGCCCTTTGGTCTCGCCACAGCTCCCCGGGTGTTCAAATGTATGGCAGTGGTTGCAGCCCATCTCCGGCTGCAGGTGTTTCAGATCTTCCCATACCTGGACGATTGGCACCTCGCGGCTCCCACAAAGCATCTTCCTTCACTAGCCACAGACTTCACTTTAAACTTAAAGATCTGGGCATTACTGTCAATCTTCCGAAATCTCTCAGTCTTCTGTGCCAGAGGCTGGAATTCATAGTAGTTCTTCTGGACACTGTGTCGGAAGCTGCAGATCTTTCCCCATGCAGAGTAGACACAATCCGTGAGCAAATAGTTCTCTTCGATTGGGACAGTGTCCCTGCCCATCTCACCCTTCAGGTCTTTGGGACATTGGTGGCAGCTATCCATTTGGTTCCTCTCTCCACGTATCACATGCAAGTGCTCCAATGGACTGTGGAGGTACACTGGTCTGCTTGTCTTCACCCCATGTGCACGCCAATTCGAATTTGTTGGGTCTGCAAGCAACACTTGAGCTTGCTGGTCCTGACTGGGTATCTCTTGCTAGGGAAACTTTTTTGCCTTTCACTACCCCAAGCCGCTGTGACCACAGATGCCTCCCTGTGGGGGTGGGGGCATTTCCAGGGAAGGACGGTCCAAGGCACGTGATCCTCCTGGGAGACCAAGTTGCACAGCAATGTCCTCAAAATGAGAGCAGTCCTAATAATGTTGCAAGCTTTCCAGGGCTGACTTCCTCTCGGGATGGTGTCGATTCAGACAGACAACATGGCAGTAGTCCGGTAGCAAGCAAGAGGAGACATGAGCTTACTGTCTGAGCACAGAGGCCATGGGATTTTGGGAATGAAGGTCTCTGGCCTCTTTCTTCTTGCAACACATACACACAGCAATTCCAACGTACAAGAAGACAAGCTGAGCAGGTCTATCCGGAACCCCTGCGAGTGGTCCCTGAAACAGTCTGTCACAAGTCAGATCTTTGGGGATCTCCGCCCTGGGATCTGTTTGCATCTCCAACCAACCACAAATGCAGCAAGTTCTTTGCCTTGATCTGCCCACTGGGGGGAGTCAGCCAGGGTTGCTCTGATTCATGATTGGCTACTGGGTCTCTTGCGCCTATCCCCCAATGCCCCTCATCCCAAAAGTTCTACAGAAAGCCTGTTGCATGAAAGCTCACCTCATCCTCATTGCCCCCTTTTGGCCTCGTCAGACGTGTTTCTCCCTCCTCTGGTCTCATCTGAAATATTCACTCTGGATGTTGGATCCAGTTCAGGATCTCATTTCCCATCCATGGGGACTTCCCCCTTGAGGCTGACAGCTTGATACCTCCAGTTTCAGTAATTCAGTCAGGCCAAATTTCCCTCTCCAGTAAAGGATATTATTTTAGTTTGTCAGAAGCCTTCCACTAAAAAGATTTATTTCAGCAAATGGAAAAGGATTTCCATTTGGGCTCGTCAGTAGGTCACAGATCCCTTTTTGCTCCAGTTTCATATAGCTTATCTTTCCTCTCTCCACTTTTCCAGCAATGAGCTAGTTTTTCAATTAAGCTGCAGCTGGCAGCTGTCACTAACTTCCATCTAAACAATAGTCCTACGTTTTCTTCCAGGCTCTGTAAGGCTTTTCTCAAAGGGGTGTTCGTATCTTGGTACTGCAGTCCCTGACACAACCTGTTGTGATGCCAAGTTTTTATCTTGGAGGGCAGCCTTCTTGGTGGCGATTACCGCTGCCAGGATGGTTTCTGAGCTGCAAGCTTTGTATAAAGCCTTCCTTCATGGTTTTTATAAGGATAGGGTTTCCCTTGGAACCAATCCTCTTTTCATTCCAAACATAGTTTTGGAAACTAACCTAAATCAGTATGTCCAGCTTTTCTGTCTTTTCCCAGCTTCTGTAACAAAGGGGAATATCAGCTACACTGCTTGGATGCCTGTAATCCAGAAGAGGTAGGGCCATTTCCAAAGTATCCATCTCTTGTTGGATAGATGTCCTTCAAGAATGCAACTGCAGTCATAACATGTGGGTTGTCCTGCCTCAGGCAGCCCTCGGTCGGCCGGATTCCAAAGTCTGGGTCCGACGTCGGCTGATGTCGCATTTCTCTCCGTCAGAGCGGCTGGAGTATATAAGCATCAGCCTACGCCATTTGCTTCAGTCTTTCTTGCCGCGCGGTGCCCGAAGCAGAAGCAGTTCGCAAGTGCCGGTCGGTCAGCTCCTGTATTCTACGATACCGAAGTCATCAAAAAAGCTTAGTACCCTGTTGGGGACCTTTTCTTGCCTCAGCCGATGTCAGAAATTACTGAAAAAGTTAACAATTGTCTTTCTTGTGGTAAACAAATACCTCATAAGGATTTCCACTCTTACCATCTCCCTTGCCTGGGCCCAGACCACGACGTCTCGGCCTGTGTAGCCTGTGCTAGCTTCAACAAGTGCACTCTCCGGCGCTGGGCGGAGTTCGCTGAAGATTTTTTCGGCGATAATTTTGCTTACACCATGCCGTCGGATCTTCCGACATCGCAAACTCCCAAAAAGCGAAAAGACCGGGACCAACATCCTTGGCCCGCGTCTACTACCGACTCCACGCCAAAACCTAGCGCGAGTGCTCCGGTTCCCTCTGAGACGGTCTCTCCACCGCTCCGAACCGAAGACACCGCATTACCGACTACTCCGATTCCAGACATTACTCCGCCAGTTATATATTTTCCTCCGGATACCGAAACCGAGGAAATGCCAGAGACCATTGCTGTAGACAAGGTCACTCCTGCACGTGGAGCTGCCAGGCCCCCTATGGCCATGTCTATTAAGGCCTACACTAGGGCTAAGGCAGCCAGCAAAACAAAGCATATTACTTCTAAATCCTTACCTCAGCCGACTCCAGAGACACAAATTGTCCATGGCTGCTGATTTAATTTCCATGATTAGAGGTTCACAGGCCCATCCTAAGAGAGGATCCCAGCCCCCTCCTGATGAAAGGCCCTGGGTTGAACCCTCTGACCCTACTCCTTCAGATGAAGATTCTGAGGGCTCTGTCCACTCTGATAGCCAGGAAGAGCTCTTTCAGACCTATGAGGACTCGGATGCAGAAGATTCCATCCCCTTGGCCTCCCCTCCTGAGGATATTTCTTTTGGGGAAGTTCTGCACACCATGAGGGAACATTTCAAGTGGCAAGGTCAGGAATATTCTGATTCTAGGAAACGCCTTAGGACTTTCCTTAAGCCTCAGCACAGGCCCCTTAGCTATTCCTCCTGTACTTGATGTTCTGGATGATTTGTATTCTGACTCTAGTGCTACCCCTGATTCGCTTCCTCCTGCTCCAGCCAAGCCAGACAGGTATTACAGGGTCCCAGAAACTCATTCCCATTTATTCAGGGCCCATACTGCTGAGTTAGAAACTATTTCACAGGGGCCTAAACGAGTTTCAGCCTCCACCTCAAAATCCTTTGCCCTCCAACAGGGAAGCTAGGTCATTAGAGAGATGAGGCAAAAAGGTTTACACATCCACTACCTTATCTATGAGAGCTTTAAATTGCCTTTTTCATATGTTACAATATCAGGATTATCTGTTAGAAGATTTACAAAAAACATTAGCCACTCCTGATCCTTTAGACAGGAAGACTTTGCAGGAAGCTGTACATAACACTCAGCAAGTAAGCAATCACTTCCTGCAGTGTGGATATGATGCACTGGAAGCTTCATGTAGGGCAGGTATGACAGGGGCAGTGATTCGTAGACATGCTTGGTTAAAAGATCAACCTCTACCAGATCATGTAAAAGCAAAACTTCTGGATGCACCTTTGGAAAAGAACAAGCTTTTTGGTGCAAATGCTAAGGATGTGTTAAAGACCATCGAAGAAAAAGCAAAATCAGTTCAGACAGTGAAAGATTTCCTCCAGGTTCAACCCCCCAGATTCAGTAGGAATTGGCCTTCAAAAAACTGGTCCTTTCCTAATCCAGAAAAGTTTCAAAGGGGTAAGAACAGACATGGCCGAGGAAGAGGCCAATACAGAGGTCCTTACAGGGGATGACAATGGCAGCCAGGAAACCAAAGAAGTGACGCAGGGGTTTCACCTGCCCCACAACCACAATCTCAATGACTTTCCTCTACTACCGCCTACCAGGGAACAACTAGAAGCTCCCTTGGGCGGGAAGTTATCTCTGTTTGCAGAAAACTGGCACAGACTGACAAAGGACAAATGGATTTTGGACATTATAGACAGAGGGTACAGGTTTAATTTTCATACCTTACCAAGAAAACAAGGCATGCCAAACCTACCACAAAATCAGAGGGCAGAGGCTATCAAGCAAATCACTCTGCTGACTCAGATGAAAGCAATAGAAAGAGTTCCACAACAAGAACAAGACCAGGGGTTTTACTCAAGACTGTTCCTTGTTCCAAGAAAAGAATCTCAATGGAGACCAATACTGGACTTGTCCGCATTAAACACCTTTCTCATAGTACCAAAGTTCAAAATGCTGACTCTACAGCAACTCCTTCCCATGCTGGGCAAGGGGTCGTGGCTGATTACTCTGGACCTCAAGGAGGCATACCTGCATGTCCCTGTCAGACACAGTTGCAGAAGATACCTCCGATTTCTTGCAGGGCCAGAGCATCATCAATTCTCAGCATTGCCATTTGGCTTATCTACTGCGCCCAGAGTATTCACAAAATGCCTGGCTTCAGTAATTGCTCATTGCAGGCTCCAGGGGATACAAATTTACCCGTACCTGGACGACTGCCTCATACAAGCGGACGAAAAATTGATGTTGACAAAAAACCTGCATTATGTCATACGATTACTTCAAGCTCTGGGATACAGTCAACTTCCAAAAGTCAAGACTGCAGCCATCCCAGCAAATAATCTTCTTAGGAGCCAAAATAGACACAGCCTCTCAGATGGCTTACCTGACAGAAGACAAGCAAGAGCAGTTAACTCTTTATTTCAAAGGTTTAGCAAATCTCACCCAGATGACTGCAAGGAGATTCCTGCATTCTCCTGGTTCCATTAGCAAGACTACGCATGAGAAAGCTTCAATGGTACCTAAAAAGCATTTGGTCTCAACACAGCAACAACTTGGAGACGATCATACCACTCATTCCATGCTTACAAAAGGAATTCCAATGGTGGGCCTCGGTGAGCCAGGCAAACACAGGTATGTCATTCAAAAAACCACAGATAACACAGACCATGACTACAGACGCCTCAGACCTTGGATGGGGGGCGCACATGGAAGGCAGGTGTATACAAGGACAATGGTCTCCAAAGGAAACACATCTGCATATAAACCAAAAGGAAATGCTGGCAGTAATGCATGCCATCGAGGCCTTTCAACACCAACTCCAGCAAGGCCATTTACTGATACGTACAGACAACACCAGTGTGATGTGGTACATAAACAAGCAAGGGGGCACCCATTCTTACCCCCTTTGCAGACTGACAATGCAGCTTTGGGAGAAATCACTGAGCCTAAACATCCAGTTACAATCCCAGTTTGTTCCAGGAAAAGACAATGTGTTGGCGGACAGCCTAAGCAGGAATTTCACAGATCCACACGAGTGGAGGTTACATCCGAAGGCCTTCAGACAACTCACTTCGACATGGGGCAAGCCAGAAGTGGACCTATTTGCCTCTCACCTCAACCATCTTCTACCGAAATTCTGCACAAGGACATACCATCCAAAAGCTTGGAAAATAGATGCCCTCTCATTCAAACGGAACTCCCTAGCAATCTATGCATTCCCACCTCTGCCTCTGATAACCTCAGTATTACTAAAGATCAAAGCAGAGATTCCCAAGGGAATCATAATAGCTCCGGACTGGCCAAGACAACACTGGTACCCACTACTACGGAGCATGTCACACCAGGAGGTGGGCCCTTCCCCAGTGGCCTCTACTTTTGACTCAACACAATTTCGAAACACTGCATCCAAATCTTCAGACACTGCAGCTAACAGCCTGGGAGATCCCATAAATAAATTCAGCTTATCTCTCTCCAAGGAAGTTCAGCGGATACTAACAGAGGCTCGAAGACCATCCACCAGAAAGGTTTACTTAGCAAAGTGGAAAAGATTCAGCAATTGGAACACCAGCAAGGGACATGATGCATCATTGTTGAACATCCCACTCATCTTGGAATATTTGGCAGATATGTTGAAGAACGGCCTCTCATATTCTTCCATAAAGATACATGCATCTGCTATTTCAGCTAGGTACAACACTGATCCTCCTGTTTTTTCTCACCCTTTACTAAGGCAATTCCTCAGGGGAATCAAGAACATTAAGCCACCAAGAAAGGCCCCAGTGCCAGCCTGGGACCTCAATTTTGTCCTAGAAAAACTGACTCTACCTCCATTTGAGCCAGCAGCTTCAGTTGACTTGCAATTTCTCTCTTGTAAGACAGCTTTCCTGTTGGCAATTACATCAGCAAGAAGGGTTTCGGAGCTACAGGCCCTAATGGCAATACCACCCTTTATTATTTTTCACAGAGACAGTTTCATTAAGGACCAACCCTACTTTCATGCCAAAGGTGGTATCTAGGGTTTCTTTAAATCAAGCAATTCATCTGCCTGCTTTCTTCCCCAATCCTGAGAACAAGGTGGAAAGACTGTTGCATACCTTGCACATACACAGACAACTTCGTTACTACCTGGACAGAACCAAGGCCAGTAGGAAGTCTGAACAACTTTTTGTTGCTTACGCCCCTGCAGTCCAAGGAAAAGCAGTTTCAAAACAGACTATTTCAAAATGGATTGGACATTGCATCAGATTCTGTTATTCCTTTCATGGAAAGGCTGTTCCAGCCAATGTCAGACCACATTCCACCAGAGCTACAGCCACCTCTACAGCATTCTTAAGAGGGGTGCCTACTAAGGACATTCTAGAAGCTGCTACATGGAGCTCCGTGCATACATTCTCCAAACACTACAATCTCCCTCTATACTCCAGATCCAGAGCAGGCTTTGCTTCGGCAGTCCTGCAGGGTTTGATTGCCACACCATCTTTTTCCCTAGAGCATTCCTCCTCCCCCAGCTAAGCTATGGTATTCTACCCACATGTTATGACTGCAGTTGCATTCTTGAAGGACATAGTACAGTTTTGTACCTACCATAAATGTAATGTCCGATAGACATGCAACTGCAGTCGGATTTTCCCACCCTCCATACCCCTCTATGCCTAGGGTCCACTCCTATCCCTGTTTCTGTTAGCTGGGGATATCTGTTATGGTGTATTTGTTTTATTGCTCATTTATTTGTTTGGAATCCTGTTTTTGTCTTCCAATTTGATTACAGCCTTCCTTGGAGGGCACCTGGCATCTGGGGCAAGAAACACTGAAGAAAATGGCGTCGGCTGATGCTTATATACTCCAGCCGCTCTGACGTCGGAGAGAAATGCGACATCAGCCGACGTCTGACCCAGACTTTGGAATCCGGCCGACCGAGGGCTGCCTGAGGCAGGACAACCCACATGTTATGACTGCAGTTGCATGTCTATCGGACATCTACATTTATGGTAGGTACAAAACTGTACTTTTCTTGTAAAGTATACATTTACGAGAGCAATCACAGGGACCTTCCTAGACCTATTAAAGCTCATTGTATATGGTCAGTGGCTACGTCTTTGACATTCTGGTCCAGGATGTCCTAGGATGACATTTGTGCTGCTGCCACGTGGTCAAACCGTTATACCTTTGTAACACAGGGCCTCATTTGATACTGTGCTCCAGCATATGTCCTTGAGACCTCATGGGTTTTTGGGTAGCTGGGACTCTGACCCATCCATGATCAGTAGTGACACTGATAGAATCAGATTATGTATTCACTGATGTCATTATTCATCACATTCCCACCCTCAGTCCCACTCCTTATGGTGATCAGGGGATTCTTGAGTATTGGTAGATTTGGTTCTGCTGTTCCTGGGCGAGAACAGTGTCTCCTCTGGTTTACTTATCCAGCAAACTTGATCTGAAGATTATGGGTAACAGGAAGTAAGGGGAGGAGCTTGAGCTCAGGAGCTGTCGCTCACTTTGCCGGCTCGGATCAGAGGTCAGATCCATGACCCATCCGTGATGAATAATGACATTGAATACCACAGATTCCAAGTTATGGTGAGTGAATTTTTTTTAAGACTCTAAGTAGCTTGCCTAACAGTTAATATAATATAGTTATTGAGCCTAGGAATCTTTGGGCACACCCAGCCTTTGTGGTTCAGGTACTGCAAGTAATGGTTAGGTAGTTGAAGTTGCCAATCTAAAAAGGGATTTTTTGTTGTGGGTTGTTCATAAGCACATTTGGAAGTGTGCGTTTCTCACAGTGGGGTCTGTTAGATTGAGGGTGGGATTCCTTCAGGAAAACTTTAAGAGAAAACCAGCATATGGTCTTGGTTAGCCATAATGTCTTCCATATGTTCTTCGTGTTTCACTGTTGCAGTCATTACATTTGGGTTATCTGCTTGCAGTAGCCCTCAGTTGGCCTGATTAACAAAGTCTTGGATCCTGTGTTGGTTGCTGTCTCCTCTTCCATGACATCAGGTCATTAGGGGTATAAAACATGTAGCCAACGCCATTACATCAGTCTTTCTTGCCGTGCGGTGCCCAAAGCAGAAGCAGTTTGCAAGTCCCAGTCGGCCAACTCCTGAAATTTTCATTTTCGAGTTTCAGAACCAAAGTCTTCAACTAAAAGCTAAGTACCCAGTTGGGGAAACTTTTTCTTGCTCTTAACTGATGTCACTAAAAGTAAATTAGCATTACTTGTGGAAAACCCGCGGTAGTGGTGCTGCGGTAGCGTTGTCGCCTCACAAGACGTTGTCCCGTTCGATTCTCAGCTAGAGCGTCTTCTGTGTGAGGCATGCGTGAATGGGTGTGCCTTCGTTGAAGGTTGTGCGTCAGGGCTGGTAACTCTGCACGTAAAAATCGACTACCAAACATTAGCGGACCGGAGTTCCGCTGTGGTGACCCCTAACCGGGATAAGCCGAAAGATGCAACAATTTGTGGAAAGCAAATAACTCGTAAAGATTTTCATTTGTACTGTATTCCTTGCCAAAGCCCTGACCATGACGTACCTCGCTGTCGGTTTTGTGCCTTATTTAAACCATAAAACTACTTCTGATTCACAGACCTCTACTGATACCCATTTGGAGTCCGGTATGCCATGATGCTTCAACTGTGGAACCTGCGGATGTCTCTACCTTGGATGGGTCCGGAACCGCTGTGCAGGTACTGGCTTCTGAGGGTGTATTCAGGCCTACTGACTTGCATATTAAACCAATGCCATCTTCTTCAAGGCCTAAATCTGGAGCCATGCCTAGAAAACTGATGCCCAGACTGCATAGTCAGGCCTCCATGCCTACAAAACAGATAAGGATGGCTTAAGACCATATTACTTTAATCAGGGAAAGCCAGCCTCCCCCCTCCCCCCCTAAGAGACCTAGGACTGAGTTTGTTTGATACTTCTGACCAGGATTCTGAATTTTCTGTTGCCTCTGACCAGGATTTACCCTTATCTACCTATGAGGATTCTGATGCTGAAGACTATATTCCCTCTGCACCCCCCCAAAGAGGATTTCTCTCTTGGTGAAAACTTGCATACTCTGACTCGTTGGGAAAGTCATGATTTCTCTGATTCTAAAAAGAGGCTTAGTGGTTTCTTATTCTTGCCCCAATACAGGCCTTTAGCCGTACCTCCTGTACTAGACATTGTTGATGATGCATTTGCAGAATCTATCCTGGCCCCTGACTCTCTACCTTTTGCTCCCAGGAAACCTGATGGATATTAAAGGATCTCTGACTCTCTAAAGTTCCTTTTTAAAAATCCTACTGCGGATCCTGAGACCATTTCACATGGGCCCAAGGGCATTAAAGCTACTTCTGCCAAAAATCCTACCCCATCGGATAGAGACTCCAGGGCGCTGGATAGATGGGGTAAGAAGGTATACACTTATGCAGCTTTGGCCATTAGGGCCTTAAGCTGCCAGTTTCATGTGTTGAAGTATCAGCAGCATATTATTGGATTGCTTACACAGAAAATTGTTGATTCCTGATGGTGCTGAAAATAAAGATTTACAGGATTTATTTCATTCAGCTGAACAGGTTGGAAAACATACTTTGCAATGTGGTTTTGATTCTCTAGAGGCATGTTGCAGGGCTGCTGTAACTGGGCCTGTACTTAGAAGGCATGCTTGGCTTAAGGAGCAATCCCTAACGGATCATGTTAAAGCAAAATTACTGGATGCTCCTTTAAACCAGGACCGCCTGTTTGGCAACAAGGCAGACGAATTTCTTAAAAAGATGGAAGAAAAAGCTAAATCTATGCAAACTGTTTTTTACAAGTACAACCTCCAAGGTTTAGTAGGCATTGGCCTTCCAAGAATTGGTCCTTTCCTGCCTCTTCCAGTCCTCAGTCCAAACCCAGATACAGCAGAGCTCCCAGGCTGCAGTTCACGGTACTCACATGACTAAGCAGTGGGGGGCCTCCACTTCCAAATCTGTGAGTAATAAGACTCCCCCTATAGTAAACTGTCTTAATGACTTCCTTTTAAAATTTCCAAGCACTTGTCAACTGACTGCCCCTTTGGGGGGGAAAGCTTGCTCTTCATGGAAAGAACTGGGAACTCATTACCCAGGGCAAATGGGTTTTAAATATAGTGTCCCAGGGATACAGATTTCACTTCCACACACAGCCCATCACCAAGCGGGTGGCCAGATCTACCCCCAAATCAGTGGACAGAGGCCCAATAGAAGCATGGGGGCTATCCAGTTGGTACCAGAAGAGGAAAAGGGACAAGGTTTCTACTAGAGACTTTACCTGGTACCCAAAAAAGACAATTCATGGTGTCCTGTTCTGGACCTGTCTACTTAAACACCTTTTTGGAGATTCCAAAGTTCAAGATACTGATTCTTCACCAGTTGCTTCCTATGCTAGGCAAAGATGCCTGGTTGGCAACACTAGATTTAAAGAAGCATACCTGCACATCCCAATCAGGGAATCTTACAGGAGATACCCATGCTTCAAAGCAGGCTACACGCACTAGCAGATGTTCATCGTGCATACAGCTGCAGTCATTGCAGATGGGGTTATCCTGCCATCAGGATGGTCCTCTGTCGGCTGAATTCCAAAGTCTAGGTCCGGCGTCGGTTGTCGTCGCTTCTTCCCTGACGTCAGTGCGGCAGGGGTAGAAAAGAGGCAGCAGACGCCATTTTCTTCAGTCTTTCTTGCCGCATGGTGCCCGAAGCAGTTCACAAGTGCCGGTCGGCCAGCTCCTGAGATTTACGAAAGTATTTCAGCCGAAGTCTTCTTGAAAGCCAAGTACCCTGTTGGGGAAACTTTTCTTGCCTCAGACAGATGTCAGACAAAGTTAATAATTGCATTTCTTGTGGGAAGCAAATACCGCATAAGGATTTCCACTCTTTCTGTATACCTTGCTTATGCCCAGACCACGACGTCTCGGCCTGCCGTTTTTGTGCTAGATTCAACAAGCGCACTATTAAGCGCCGGGCGGAGTTCGCCCTTCATTATTTTGGCAAAAAATTTAATTATATCATGTCGGGTACTCCAGTTTTGAGCAAAAGACACAAAGATAAGGACCGACATCCGAGGTCCGCACAGACTAGTGAGACCACGCTTAGGCCGACTACCGGTTCTCCGGTTCCCAGCGAGGCGCCTACGCAGCCCCTGAGTACCGATGACACTAAATTACCGGTGACTAAATTACCCGAGGGCGCAGGCTCCTCTGTTCCCATTCCTACTGCAGATACCGACGCCACTCTTGGCGGGGAAACTCCGAATTTAGACAGGCCTGCCATTTCTCAAGGCGTCTTCAGGCCTTCCTCCTCTATTAAATCTTTCACTAAATCTAAGGCAGCCATGAAAACCAAAAAACAGGGTCCTCAGACCTTCTCTCAAGGCCCCATGCCTGAAAAGCAGATGCTTAAAATGGCTGAGGATTTAATTACTCTTATCAGGGGCTTTCAACCCCCCTCTGACAAAAGACCCAGATTAGAGGAAGATTACCCTTCCTCAGATCAAGCTTCTATTACCTCAGAACACTCTGAGGACCAGGATTCCGCCTATTCCCCTTTCGAAGACTCTGCTGAGGAGTCTATTCCCTCTGCCCCCCCCAGGACTACTCTTTTGTGGAAACCCTGCATACATTGAGGGAACACTTTCACTGGGAAGGCCAAGATTACTCTGATTCCAAGAAAAAGCTCAGGGAATTTCTACTGCTCCCCCAGCATAGACCCCTGGCTATCCCTCCTGTTTTAGATATATTGGATGATGTGTACACAGAAGCCAGCCTTAATCCACATTCTTTGCCTCCAGCTCCTGTTAAGCCAGACAGCTATTACCGGGTTCTTGATTCTCACCAGTTCCTATATAAAAGCCATACTGCTGACCCAGAAACTATTTCACAGGGTCCCAAGGGAATTAAGGCCTCTACTGCTAAAAACCCATTACCTTCAGAGAGATTCCAGAGCTTTAGAAAGGTGGGGGAAAAAGGTGTACATCTCGGCCACTTTAACCATGAGGGCATTAAACTGTCAATTCCATATGTTAAAGTATCAACAGATTTTGCTATCTCAGTTGAAAAGCAAAATGACGCAACCAGAACAACCAGATTTGAAAGAGTTGCAGGATTTGTTGCATGGTGCAGAGCAAGTGGGTAAATCTACCTTGCAATGTGGTTTTGATGCCTTCGAGGCCTCATGTAGAGCTGCTGTTACGGGGTCTGTTATACGTAGGCATGCTTAGCAAGAGCAAACCTTACCAGATCATGTCAAAGCTAAATTATTGGATGCACCTCTTCAAAAGGATGTATTGTTTGGTGTTAAAGCTGAGGAGGTACTAAAGAAAATGGAGGAAAAAGCAAAATCAATGCAAACGGTGAAAGATTTCCTGCAGGTACAACCTCCACGTTTCAGCAGAAACTGGCCTTCAAAAAATGTGTCCTTTCCAGCCACGGACAGACCTCAGAGGCAGATACAGATGCCCAAGGGGTAGAGGGCAACCTCAAGGATCTTAGAGCCAAACAGTGGCAAGCACCAACCCCAAGAGGTGGAGAAGATAGATCAGTCATTTAGAAAACAGACACAATGACTTCCCCCTACACCTGCCAAGCAAAGCTTTAATGGCAGCACCTTTGGGCGGAAAACTGGCATTCTCAAAAAAATTGGCATATTGTTAAAAAGGGCAAATGGATTATGGACATTATAGACAGAGGCTACAGATTCCACTTTCACACCCTTCCAAAAATGAAAGGCATGCCAAACCTGCCACAAAATCAAAGGGCAGAGGCACAAAAACAAATTTCCGCTCTCATGGACATGAAAGCGATTCGAGAGGTACCTGCAAAAGAACAAGGTCAAGGGTTTTATTCCAGGCTATTCCTGGTACCAAGGAAAGACAAAGATTGGAGACCTATCTTAGACCTATCCATCCTAAACGCATATCTACAGGTGCCAAAATTCAAGATTCTCACATTACAGCATCTTCTTCCCATGCTGGGCAAGGAGTCTTGGCTGGTAACATTGGACCTCAAGGAGGCATACCTGCATGTCCCTATCAGACAAGATTGCAAAAGATACCTCAGATTTCTTGCAGGTTCAACCCATTACCAATTCTCTGCATTGCACTTTGGCTCATCTACTGCGCCCAGAGTGTTTATGAAATGCCTGGCATCAGTAATCACCTTTTGCAGACTACAAGGAATACAAATTTACCCATAGCTGGACGACTGCCTGATTCCAAGTGGACAGCAAGGATATACTATTGCAGCGCCTGGCGTTTGTAATAAAACTGAACTTCCTGGGATACACAGTCAACAAAAAGAAATCAAAACTAATACCCTCTCAACAAATAATTTTCCTGGGTGCCCGCTTGAATACAACCACCCAGATGGCCTACCTCACGCCAGACAGACAAGGGCAACTGTCTCAATACTTCAGCAAAATGGCAACTTTCACCAGGCTAACTGCGAGGAAAGTCCTGCAGGCTCTGGGATTCATGGCATCTTGCATCCTACTAATCCCATGTGCAAAGCTGCATATGAGGAAGCTTCAATGGTACCTAAAAAACTTATGGTCTCAACACAGCCACAGCTTGGAAACAATTATACCACTCATTCCATGCCTTCAAAAGGAATTTTTGTGGTGGGCTCAAGCATGCCAAAGAAACACAGGTCTCCCTTTCTGTGTACCTCAAGCAACTCAAATCACAACAGACGCCTCAGACTACGCCTGGGGAGCACACATGGCAGATCAGTGCATTCAGGGAAAATGGTCCCAAAAAGAGAAGCACCTACACAACCAAAAGGAAATGCTAGCCGTGCAAAATGCTATTATGACCTTGAAAGACCTACTGCATCCAGACCAGCTATTGATAAGGACAGACAACACCACAGTGATGTGGTACCTAAACAAACGGGGGGGGGGAACTCATTCATACCCCCTGTGCAGGCAAGCCATGACCCTATGGAACACAGCACTGGAATTGCAAATTCAGCTACAGGCACAATTCATGCCAGGGAAGGACAACACACTGGCAGACAACCTAAGCAGAAGTATGACAGATCCACACGAATGGAAGTTGCATCCTCAAGTTTTCACAAAGAAACTCTGGCATGGGGACAGCCAGACATAGATCTATTTGCTACCCACAGAAATTACCAGTTGAAAAAATTTTGCTCCAGGACCTATCATCCACAGGCCTGGAAAGTGGACGCACTCTCTTTCAATTTGACAACATTGACAGTTTATGCCTTCCCACCTCTTCCTCTACTGTCCAAAGTTCTATTAAAAGCCAGAGCAGAGAGGCCGCAAATGATTTTCATTGCTCCAGACTGGCCAAGACAACACTGGTATCTGCTCCTGAAGAGCCTGACACGTTCCCCCACCATGGATCCTACCTCTAGTTCCTCTTCTGCTGTCCCAGCACAACTACAAAACTCTTCGCAGCCAGCTCAAAACTCTAAATCTAGCTGCATGGAGAATTCCTTGATTTACCAACAGACTCTCCTCTCCAAGGAGGTGCAGGATGTCATCTTGGAGGTCAGAAGACCTTCTACTAGAGAAGCCTACTCCGCCAAATGGAAACTATTTATTTTGTGCCTGGAATCTAGAAAAGGGCCAGAATCCTTGGGTAATAAATATACCTCAAATTTTACAGTACCTAGCTGAGATGTTAAATAGTGGACTTTCCTTCTCCTTCATCAAGATCCACGCTTCAGCCGTTTCTGCACAATACAACACAGATCCTTCTTTATTCTCTCATCCTCTCTTAAGGCAGTTCCTCAGAGGGGCAAAAAATATAAAACCCCCAAGGAAACCACCAGTCCCTGCTTGGGACCTCAACTCATTGGAAAAGCTGACCCTTCCTCCCTTTGAGCCAGCTTCTTCAACAGAACTACAGTACTTGTCATGGAAAACAGCCTTTCTTCTGGCTATCACCTCAGCACGCAGGGTTTCGGAGCTACAGGCCCTCATGGCTATGCAACCATTCATCATTTTCCATCAGGACAGTGTTTCCTTACGAACCAACCCTACCTTTATGCCAAAGGTAGTATCCAGTGTAGCTTTGAATCCGATATCCACTTACCTACCTTTTATCCAAATCCACAAAACAAAGGGGAAAGACTACTACATTCTTTGCACATTCACAGACAACTTTGTTATTATTTAGACAGGACAAAGCCATTCAGGAAATCCGAGCAACTCTGTGTCCTATGCTACAGGTGCTCAAGGAAAGGCTATTTCCAAACAGACAATTTCAAAATGGATAGCCCACTGCGTACGCTTTTGTTACTCATTTCATGGAAAAACTGTGCCTGCATGCATCAGATCCCACTCCACCAGGGCCACAGCTACCTCTGCAGCTTTCCTCAGGGGGGTCCCTACCAAGGACATTTTGGAAGCAGCCACTTTGAGTTTAGTGCACACTTTCTCCAAGCACTATCACCTTCCACTATACTCTAAATATAGAGCGGGTTTTGCCACTGCAGTCTTGCAGGGCATCCTCGCTCCTCCTAGTTCCACTTAGTGCCTACCACCCTTACTTAGCTTTGGGATTCTTCCCATCTGTAATGACTGCAGCTGTATGCACGATGAACATAGTACAGTTTTGTACCTACCATAAATGTAGATGTTAGAGTGCTCATACAGCTTCAGTCCAGGTTACCCCCCCCCCCCTCCATCCCCTCTTAGGACAGGCCTTATGACAAGCACCTTATTATACACCCTTTTGGGGGTATTCTCTTACGGTTTATTTGCTTGCAACTACTGTTTTTTGATTATTCCATATTGCATGTTTACATAACATTGTTTTGCCTTCCTTTTGGGGGCACCTGACATCTGGGGCAAGAAAAACTGAAGAAAATGGCGTCTGCTGCCCCTCTTGTACCCCTGCCGCACTGACGTCAGGGAAGAAGCGACGACAACCAACGCCGGACCTAGACTTTGGAATTCGGCCGACCGAGGACCCGCCTGACGGCAGGATAACCCCATCTGTAATGACTGCAGCTGTATGAGCACTCTTAACATCTACATTTATGATAGGTACAAAAGTGCACTTTCTCTGCACTGCCCTTTGGCTTATCTACTGTGCCCAGGGTATTCGCAGAGTGCCTAACTCCAGTTATTGCATTTTGCTGGCAAACAAATATACCCATACCTGGACGATTGTCTAATTCAGGCAGAAAGCCAGGGCATACTTTTGAATCATCTGGTCTTTGTACAAAGGGTTCTGACTTATCTTGGGTACACCATAAACGAAAGTAAATCACACCTGGTACCCTGTCAACAAATTATATTCCTGGGAGCAAGCTTGAATACAACTTGGATTGCTTTCCTCACGCCAGAGAAACAAATTAATTTGACAACCTACTTCAAACAAGTGGCCACAAAAACCCTGCTATCTTCAAGACAAATACTGCAAGCCTTGGGGTTCATGGCCTCCTACATTCTTCTAATTCCATATGCAAGACTGCATATGAGGAAACTACAATGGTATCTGAAAACCCTATGGTGTCAACATTCTCAGGATCTAGAAGCAATGATTCATATTGTACCTTGCCTATGCCTAGAATTCCTTTGGTGGCCAGTGGCCTACAACCAAAACAAGGGAATGCCTTTTACACTATCCCCTGCCACCCAAACCCCAACAGACTCATCAGACTATGCATGGAGGGCTCACCTGGCAGGGAAGTGCATTCAGGGCAAATGGAACAAAGTCAAATGCACCTGCATATCCATCAAAAAGAAATAGCTGCACCGAAAGCTTTCAAGGATCACATTCTTCCAGGACAACTAGTGGTAAAGACTGAAAACACCACTGGTATGTGGTACATAAAGAAGCAGGGGGCTGCTCATTCTTACCCTTTCTGCAGACTAGCCATGGCATTGTGGAACACAGCCTTGAGCTACCAAGTGCACCTACAAACTCAATTCCTGCCAGGAAAATTAGGCAGACGGACTAAGGAGAAGTCTCACTGAGCCACACGAGTGGAAACTGGAACAAAGGACTTTAAACTAGTTAACAAAGAAATGGGGGAGCCCAGATATAGACCTGTTTGCCTCTCCCCAGAACTACCAATTGGACCAGTTTTGCACAAGGACTCCCCATCAACAAGCCTGGAAAGTGGATGCTCTGTCCTTCAGCTGGAAAAACCTATCTGTCTATGCCCCCCCACTGCCTTTGCTCTCCAAAGTACTACTAAAAATCAAACCGGACAAGTCAAGGATGATCTTGATTGCACCAGACTGGCCACGCCAACACTAGTACCTCCTCCTGCGCAGTGTGTCATTGTTATCCCCATGGCACCTGCCTCCGACTCCTTCCCTGTTGTCTCAGCAGGAGAACCAGGTTCTGTACCCTCAGCTTCTACAACTGAACCTAGCAGCCCGGCTAAATTACCTAATCTCTCCTTTACCATCCCTCAGTAAACCATTGATGTATATCATTTTAGAGGCAAGAAGGCCTATTACTAGAAAATCTTATGCTGAAAAATGGAAAAGATTCTGTGCCTGGAACCCATCTCAAGGGATGAGCACAGCAGCACCCAATTTACCTCCGATTTTGCAATACTTAAGATGCCTCAGAAGGGCCTGTTTTTCCTCCATCAAAATTCACACCTCTGACATTTCAGCTCATTATAACATGGAACCTTCCCTCTTCTTTCATCCACTGCTCAAGCAGTTCCTCCGAAGGGCCAAAAATTTAAGACCTTCCAGGAGAGCTCCAACCCCAGCCTGGGACCTTAACTTTGTTTTGGAGAAACTCGCTCTTCCTCCTTTTGAGCCAGCTGCTGCTGCATACTTAAAATTTATTTCATGGAAAACAGCTTTCCTTTTAGCAATCACTTCAGCAAGAAAGGGTGTCTGTGTTACAGGCCCTTATGGCAGTGAAGCCTTGCATAATCTTTCATGCAGACAGTGTCTCCCTCTGAACCAGTCCATCCTTCATGCCCAAGATGGTATCCAGTGTGGCTCTTAATCAGTCCTTTCATTTGTTAACCTTCTTTCCTAACCTACAGAACAAAGAAGAATGGATACTGCACTCCTTAGATGTGCACAGACAGCCTCAGAAGGGCCAGGACAGGACTAAACCACAAAAGAAATCTGAACAACTGGTGGTGGCATTTGCTGCAGGGTCAGAGGGGAAGGCTATTTCAAAGCAAACCATTTCTAAATGGACAGGCCATTGCATTCATTTCTGCTATAAGCACTATGTAAAACCTATCCCACATGGGATCAGACCTCACACTACTAGTGTTCCATCTACCTCTACAGCCTTTCTCAGAGGCATCCCTACCGGGGACATCATAGAAGTTGCTACCTGGAGTTCTGTATATACTTTCACCAAGCATTGCCATTTGCCAATTTTCTCTAAATCCAGAGCCGTTTTTGCCACTGTAGTCTTGCAGGGCCTTGTAGCCGGTCCTAATGCTGTCTAAATTCCTCCTCCCGACCATAGCTTTGGGAAGCTACCCAAATGTAAAGACTGCAACAGTGCAACACGAAGAACATTGTACAGTTGTATACACTTAACATAGATGTAGATGTTCGAGTGTATTCACTGTTGCAGTCCTGGTTACCTTCCCTGCAGCCCTTAAATTTTTTTTTTGGGCTATACCTCTACTTTCTTTTACTATGCTTAAAAGCTTTTTGGGTGTATTTGCTTTTTTGTTGGAGGTATATCATTGTATTTTTATATTTAGTTGCTTCCCATTAGGAGGGCACCTGACATCTGGGGCAAGAAAAACTGATGTAATGGCATCAGCTGCATGTTTTATACCCCTGACGTCATGGAAGAGAAGACTGCAACTGACGCAGGACCCAAGACTTGCTTAAATCCGGCTGACTGAGGGCTACTGCAAACAGATAACCTAAATGTAATGACTGCAACAGTGAATACACTCTAACATCTACATTTGTGGTAAGTGTACACAACTGTACTTTATTCTCCAACTACCCTGCAAAGAACTAGCCCTCCGAGAAGTGCGAGAGAATTTGAGAAGTCATTAGTGCCACTTTTTGGGTCTCATGTCCCCTAAGATTATTGGTGTTGGTGAGGTGCCTTTGCATCCCGTATACCTGGTACCTTTTTCTGGGCAGGGTATTATGATGCAACTTCCTTAGAGGCTATTATGCTTTTGACGTCCAGCACATCTTCATGATCTGAAACTGTTAGAAAATTGGACTAGTGACTGCTTTGCAACACTGAGCGCCTGCATATGTTGTTAAAGCGGAGGAGAACTCTTTCCCCTTGCTGTTGGTACACAAAGTTTGGGAGGAAGTCTCAAGCACTTCCCTTGCAAGCTGAGGCCTCCAAGGCAAATCATATGCCCAATCACAGACTTAAGACGCAGAAAGCAAAGTGGTTGTCTGTAGGTTTTCCCATCCAAAGCTGTCTAGACCTTGCCCCCATCTCTTGCTCAGGCCGCAACTCTGGGTTTTGTCAGGTTGGCCTGGGATCTTGTGGAATTACTTTATGTAGCCAACCTCTAAAGAACCTTTAGTGTCATGATAAATCTTCTAAAAGAAACAGACTACACTGTTTTCTGTTTCTACGGAGGCTTTTAGGACTGTTTGGAAACCTGCAACAGTGGACATTGGTACAGACAACTCTGTGATACGTAAACAAGGGGATGCGGGGGGGTGGCACATTCTTGCTAGCAGTGCAGGCTGGGGAACTCTGAATTCAAGGTAGCTTATTTACCATTACAAGAAACTTCGTTGAGTTTAGCTTATGCCACTGTGAATGTGCATTTCTGCAGTTTCTGCCTAGGTGTCCACTGGTTTCTGGACCCCCCCCCCCCCAGCTGTTCCTGAGGGGTGTCCTGCATCTGAGGTCCCCCCAGTTGGAAAGTATCCTCATCTTAGAGCTCAAGTTAGATCAGTGTTTGAACCTCTATTTTTATGTCTTGGAAAACTGCTTTTTTGGTTGTCACCTCGTTTAGGAGGCTCCTAGTCTTTGTGTAAAGAACCTTTTCATGATGACACGGTGATTCTACTTAGTAGTTTGTATGCTGAAAGCCATAGCAAGATGTAGTCCCATACCAAGCTGTCCAACTCCTAATCCCTAGAATAGGAGTGGAAGTGTTTCGCACACTTTAGGTGCGTGCAGACAAGTTGTCGTACTGGTTAGATAACAGTAAAATCTTGAGAAAAGCAGACCAACTTTTTGTCTCCTTTACAGAAAACTGTTAGTGGGTGAAAGTCAGTGGCTAGTTCATTTTTTAAACTTTTGCCTTTTTGCAGGTACTGCATTAAAAAGACCCCATTCCCCAAGTGCTACTGTCTCTGCCACTACCTTCCTGAAGGAGTTAAATTCCCAAAACATTTTGAAGCCACTGTCTGGTATACAAATTATACCTTTTCAAAGCATTACAGACTGGATTTGATCCTCTGTGCGAGGGCTGTGTTTCCAGTTACTATCCTGAAGGACATTCTCCACTCTTGTTCTTACAGTGAGCTCTCCACCATTTGTGGGGAGAGCTAGTTTGGGTAGTGTCTTTGGTTTCTGACTGCAGCATTGATTTGTCATGAAGGTACAGATGTTAGTGTGGTCAGTGTTTTTGCAGTCTTGTTTTGTTTCTTCTGTCCTCTTTACTGCAGTGGGACTGTGGTGGGCTGGAGTGGGTTCCCATATTATCCCCCTTCCTAGTTGTACCCTTTTTCTACTAGTCTCCTTTTTCAGTTTCCATAAGAAGGGATTATTCTCCAGGCAGTGGACAGCTGTTTGGGAGGGGCAAGAAAGAAAATGTGTGCGCACTGGCAGTTGCCACCTATTTACATGATATCTGAGGTGTGTAGGGCATCGTCAACTTGGCCATAGGTAGGGAAGCTTGACTCGTTCAGTTTAACCAGATTTCAGCCTCCACCAACAGCAGGGATCACTGCGATGACTGCAACAGCAATTAGTTTTTTCACCCTCTACAATTATGCTAGTTGCCTACACAGCTGTATTTTCTTTCTACATCTCTGCCTTTAGCTTGGTGTCTTACGCACATTTTTTTCTTTAACTTCACAGCTCACATGAACTTTCACCATATTTATTGCTTTTCTTGTGGCGATAATCTGTAGGCTTAGATTCTTTGTGACACTGGCTCTTGCTTTTTTTCTTCATATATTCAATTCCCAAGTTGTCCTGTCATCTTTTTGTTGGATTTATTGCTGTGTATCCTGCATCTTTAGGGGAGTTTTTTGTAGCATCTGTCTCCTGTTTGTTTCTGTTTTCAGACTGTGTGAGCATATTCCAGATATTAGTTGCTGTCTACACACCCATAAGGTTGCTGTTTGAAGTATTAACCAGCAGTTTAAGCCGGTTTCATTACAGTTTCTTCTGAAGTGGCAGCCATCTTTTCTTTCCTGAAATGTAAGTATGGCTGCTGCTAGAGCATTTTGGTTAGATGTTCGTGTTTCACTGTTGCAGTCATTACTCTTGGGTTATCCTGCTGGCAGGCTACCCTCAGTCGGCCAGAATTCCAAAGTCTAGGTCCGGCGTCGGTTGCTGTTGCCTCTTCCCTGACATCAGTGCGCCAGGGGTATAAAAGATGCAGCAGACGCCAGTTTCTTCAGTCTTTCTTGCCGCGCGGTGCCCAAAGCAAAAGCAGTTCAAGTGCTGGTCGGCCGACTCCGGTTCTGAAATTCGAATTTGAAAATGTCAGAAGTCTTCATTAAAGCTAAGTACCCTGTTGGGGAAACTTTTTTCTTGCTCCAGACCGATGTCAGAAAAAGTTAACAATTGTATTTCTTGTGGGAAGCAAATACCTCATAAGGATTTTCACTCTTACTGTATTCCTTGCCTAGGCCCTGATCACAACGTTGCTAGCTGTCGGTTTTGTGCTAGATTTAACCAACGCACTATCAAGCTTCTGTTCGATTTTGCATTTCATTACTTTGGCCGAAGATGTAGTTATATAATGCCGTCGGACCAGCCGACTACCAGAGTTTACAAAAAAAACGCAAGGACAAGGATAAGCATCCGAGGTCCAAAACCAACGAAGCCTCTACTAGGCCAGTCGCCGGTTCTCGGTGAGGCCCTTTCACAGCCCCTGGCGCCCACTACAGACTCCCACATGGAGCCGACTGCGCTTCTGGATACTCAAGGTATTGGACACTCGGAAATCATTCCCTCAGATGAGTCCGGAGCCGCTGAGTAGGCATCTACTTCTGAGGGTGTCTTCAGACCTACACAACTATAAATTAAGCCATCTTCAGCTTCAAAGACTAAAGCAGCTATAAAGACAAAGAAACAAGTACAGCATTCTCCTATTAGGACTTCCATTCCTCAAAAACAGATACTCAAAATGGCCGAAGACCTAATTACTTTGATCAGAGGCTCCCATCCCCCTCCTGATGAGGCCTAGGCAAGATGCAGAGTATGATTCTTCTGATCAGGTATCTTATTTCCTCTGATTCCTCTGAACAGGATTTACTCCATGCTTCCCTATGAGGATTCTGATGCTGAAGAATCCATTCCTTCAGCCTTTCCTCCTGAGGATTATTCTTTTGGGGAAATCCTGCATACCATGAGGGAGCATTTCCACTGGGAGAGCCAAGATTATTCTGAATCTAAGAAAAGGCTCAGAGACTTTCTGCTACTTCCTCAGCACAGACCCCTTGCTATTCCACCTGTTCTAGACATTGTAGATGTATTTTCGGAGTCCGGCCTGTCCCCTGACTCTTTACCCCCTGCAACTGCTAAGCCAGACAGATACTGCAAGATCCTGGATTTTCATAAATTCCTATATAAAACCCTGCTGCTGACCCAGAAACTATATCTCAGGGTCCCAAGGGGGTTAAAGCTTCCACTGCAAAAAACCCTATCCCCTCTGATAGGGATTCTAGGGCTCTAGACAGATGGGAGGGAAAAAAGTCTACACTTCTGCTACCCTGGCTGTAAGGGCTTTAAATTGTCAGTTTCATATGCTTAAATATCAGCAATATTTAATGTCACTGCTTAAACAATGTTGACAAATACTGAATGTTCAGAGAACAAGGAATTGCAGGATTTATTGCATGTAACTGAACAAGTGGGAAAGCATACTTTGCAATGTGGTTATGATTCACTGGAGGCCTCTTGCAGGGCCGCTGTTACAGGTTCTATTATTAGAAGGCATGCTTGGTTAAAGGAACAGCATCTGCCTGATCATGCTAAAGCAAAATTGTTAGATGCACCATTACAGCATGATACTTTGTTTGGTACTAAAGCAGAAGAGGTTTTGAAAAAAATGGAGGATAAAGCAAAATCCATGCAGACAGTGAAGGATTTCTTACAGGTACAGCCACCCAGGTTTAGCAGGAACTGGCCTTCTAAAAATTGGTCCTTTCCACTGTCAAACGTAAAAGAGCAAAGAGAGGTGTGGTACCACGAGCACACAAGGTTGAAGTTTCCTTCAGTAGTATCCAGTAATATCCACGAGTTGTAGTCGGCAACCAAAACTTTATTTTCTACAAATCACGTAAAACACTACAAAGTGCTTTTCGTTCAGACCAATGTCCGAACTTCTTCAGACGAAACACTAGCGCTACCCACAGGCTGTGTTTAAATAATGAAGCAGTTAATACGTCATTAATTCTTTGAATCAATTAATTCAGTTAAATATCTTTCTTTAGTTTAATAAAGCAACCAAGCAATAAATATTAAATTATAATACAGTCAATCAAAGTTCGAAAGTGTGTATGTATTACTTATTTTTACTAAAAGTACGAATTTAAAATAGAATTAATAGATGACAACTTGAATATTACTTCATTCACATGAACTTATAAATGCAGTTTAGGTTTACTCTAAACATGGTCCTGGAAAACTTTTTCTATTGACAAAAACGAAAAGCAAGGCTGTTTCTCTTCAATCAAAAGTTTTTTTTGCTACAGCCAATGTCACGACTTCATTTACTGCAGTACATCTAAACCTTTTTAATCCAACAATTTAAAACGTACTAAAATTTAATCATACTATAAAAAAAGAGAAAAATGTAATTAAAAAATATGTTTATGTATAGATATATATGGGCACGAAGGTGTATGTAGAAATATGAGTGTCCACACATAAAGTACATACTCACGTACGAAAATGCATGCTTAAAACTAATATACTATATTAAAACATGATTTTGGTGAACCTCACCACTCTTTATGATGTTCTTGGTAATATTTTGTTATATAATGTTGTGTTATGTTGTGTTCTTACGTTAATTAAACTAGTGTGCAAGTTTCTTACTTGTCATTCAGGTATTTTATAATTTTGTGGTTTTATGATAGGACTGACAGTTAAGTATTTTAAGGAAAATCTAACAAATCTATCCCATTGTTGATGGGAAAAGGAGCAAGACGTGCTTCATTAGCCAATTTTTGGATTACCATTTCAAGAAATGCATGACCAAGTTCCCGTATATTACCAAAGATTCGTGTGATTTTTTGGGGAAAATAAGAGAGTTTGACATGAAAGAAGGTTATTCATTTGTTACTGTGGATGTATGTAACTTGTTTACAACCATACCCCAAGACATTGGTCTGATATGGTTGGAAGAACAACTTTGAGACCAGTGTATATGATCAAGAAAGGACAAATACACTAGTCAACTTAATGGATATTGTTACAAAATAATTTTTTATATTATGAAGGTAATTATTACCAACAAGTCAATGGCGTGGCAATGGGGGCAGCTTGTGCCCCCATGTACGCCAATTTGATCATGAGTTATTGGGAACACAATTACATTTTTAAAACTGAATATTACAAACATATTAAAATATACACAAGATATCTTGATGACATATTTGTGGTTTGGGATGAAGACAAAAAGGCATTGGATTCATTTTTGTTGCATAATAATACTGTAAGATTTTTAAAATTTACCTATGAAATTAATCAGGAAGAAATTACCTATTTGGACGTTAGGTTATCCTATGACAAACAGCAGGGACGGATAAAATCAAACATATATAGGAAACCAACGTTCTCCAATTCCTACTTGCACCATAATAGCTGGCACCTTGACCACCAGAAAAAAAGCTATTGTCAAAGGACAAATGGTCAGGGCAGCCAGAATGGTGAGTGGTGAAGGGGAATTTATAAAGGAATTGGTCTATATGTCAAACTTATTTCAAAATAGAGGTTATCCTAAACAACTATGCACAAAAATATATAATTAAGTTGTACACAAAAGGAAAGTAGGGTTATACCAAGCCATATTGACTTCAGATTTTTCAACCCAAGAAAACAACAAAAGTAAGATTATGGTTAAACCTATGTTAGATAATTTTCCCCTATACATATCCGTATTCAACGACTGTTTTGAAGTCATTAAACATATAATCGAGAGGAATTGGGATATATTATGTAAAGATAAGAAATTGGGACATCTTTTTCAAGGTGACGTGAAATTTGTGTACAAAAACGATTTGTCATTTAAAAACATTTTTGAAAAGGACACTATGAACAAAATAGGAACTTCACATAGACCAGAGGGTAATTTCAAATGTGGACGATGTTCTGTATGCCCCCACATTTATTGCACCAATGGCAATTTAGTCGTGAATTCTTGTAACATAAAAATTAGAGGCCATTATAATTGTTACACATCAAATGTAGTATACCTGGCATTATGCCAGGATTGTAACGCGTTTTACGTTGGGAAGACTGGTCGACACTTTAGGAATAGAGTGAAGGAACATCTTTTAGATATCCAACATTCAAAAACAACTAACGCCCTTGCCAGACATATACAAGGCAACGATAGACACAAATTTAAATTGTCATCCAACATTTAGTATATGACATACAAGGTAGAACTACTCAATATGATTTAGACATTAATGAGCTGAAATGGCAGATATTTTTAGATGCATACAATAGACCGGGCTTGAATGAATGCTGTACCATCAAGCCGATATTACAAAATAATAGGATAAAAGGGAAATAAGTTCATTTTGAGACTAGGTTTTAGTCATTACATATACACATGTCATGTGGTTAGTGTGTATGCAATTTGAAAATATATATATAGACATCTCTTTTATATATATTTTTCACTGTCAATATAATTATCTACTGATCAATTATTTCACCAATAATTCATTCATTATTTATTTTTATTCATCATATTATAATTCAACATTTTTTAAGGACAGGGTAGGGATTTTAATCACAATAGATTTTGTATTTAATCAAATAGGGAAGTAAGATTAATAGTTATTATTATTATATATATATACATGTACATGTCACAACATTGTAGTGTTAAATTTATATTTATACCATGTATTTTTGTAGTCATTTATCATAACATTATGTATAATAGGGTTTAGTGACACAAATCGATCAGTAATTAAATTCATTTTTCGCAGTGTGTTATGATGTTACTTTGTGTATATAATAAGAGGAGACAAGGTCACTTTTTTAACATTTATATTTTAAACTAAAGTTAATTGGGAAATTAACATGATTGATTGTTGGCAGTTGGTGTAATTGAGTGCAAAGTATTGTATTTAAGGAATGTGCTTCATTTAGGTTTTTTGTCTGAAGAAGTTTGTTTTCGAACGAAACCTAGGTAACATTCGTTTACCACAATAAATGGAATTGTATTTTATTTCACCATTGGAGTCGACATTGTTTTTTTGAACTTTGTTGGGTTGTATCCTGCCTTTATCTGTTGGTGGTCATCTCCTGGTTGCCTGTTAGTCCTCGTTCATCTACAACAGTTTGTACGGTGTCTGTACTTTGGTTCTAAATCTAACAGCTGTACCTTAGATACACTCATCTTAATAGGCTTTTAAGTTTTAGGATACAAGTAATTGAACACACCTCATTAAGTCCTGGTGTTCTACATGCCATTACATGGAGTTGCCAACTTAACTCCTTTTCCAGTTCTAATCTCAATATGTTTTCATTTGTCAAGTTATGGGCATTTTCTTCAACTTGGTCAATGGCCATGAATGTAAATGAGTGGCCTGTGTGGGATCTACAGTGCCTTGCAAGTGCATTCTCTTCTTTATTTTTGGTAATGGCATAAATGTGCTCGTATACTCTTTCAGCCGTCTGTCCGTCTTTCCTATATAGAAAGACGTGCATTTTTCACACTGGGCTAGATACACTACTCTTTTACTGTTACAGTTATAACTATTTCTAAGAAAAAAAGGTTTCTTTTCTTATAGTAAAACTGTCAGCTGTCTCCATATAGACACAATACCTACATGAACCACATTTCTTGGTCCCTCCCTTCCTTGTCTACTCTCAATTTTCAGTTGGTCCTTTCCAGTGTCAGACAGACCACAAAGAGGCAGATACAGGCGTCCCAGAGGCAGATCTCAGCCCCAAGGCTCATATAGGCCTAAACAATGGGGTGCTCCTACCTCCAAAAGTGGAGAAGATAAATCACAACCTTACAGGAAACAGTCCCAATGACTTTCCTCTACCAGTCCCAAGCATTTTTTCTTTTGACAGCCCCCTTAGGGGGAAAACTAGCACTTTTTTCATCAAATTGGCAAATGGTTACCCAAGACAAATGGGTCTTGAACATAGTGTCCCAAGGCTACAGGTTCCATTTTCACACACTACCAAGGTCAAAGGGCATGCCAGACCTGCCACACAATCAGTGGGCAGAGGCACAAAAACAAATTACAGCCCTCATGGATATGAGGGCCATTCAGCAAGTACCACAACAAGAGCAGGGGCAAGGATTTTACTCAAGACTTTTCCTAGTACCCAGGAAGGACAAAACCTGGAGACCAATACTGGACCTGTCTATACTAAATACGTTTCTGGAAGTTCCAAAATTCAAGATGTTGACTCTACAGCAGCTACCCATGCTTGGCTCGTAACTTTGGACCTAAGAGGCATACCTGCATGCCCCAATCAGACAGTCTTGCAGAAGGTACCTCAGATTCATAGCTGGCTCAATGCATTACCAATTCTCTGCACTGCCCTTTGGCTTATCTACTACGCCTAGGGTCTTTACAGAGTGCCTGGCACCAGTAATTGCGTTTTGCAGACAAAGAATTAAAATAATCCCTACTTGGACGACTGCCTAATTCAAGCAGAGAACAAAGACACTCTTCTAAAGCATCTGGCGTTTGTAAAAAGATTACTTATTGGCCTAGGGTACACAGTAAACGAAAAGAAATCAAAACTTGTGCCCTCTCAAGAGATAATATTTCTGGGGGCAAGCTTAAATGCAACTGCCCAGATGGCTTATCTCACGCCAGACAAGCAAAAGCAACTGACTACTTCAAGAAATTGGCAACAAAAACCCACTTATCTGCAAGGAAAATCCTGCGGGCCTTGGGTTTCATGGTATCCTGCATTCTACTAATTCCTTATGCCAGACTGCATATGAGAAAACTACAATGGTATCTGAAAAGTGTTTGGACTCAGCATTCACTGCCTACAACAGGAGTTTCGATGGTGGGCAGAAGCCTGTCACCACAACAAGGGTCTGCCATTCAGTTTACCCACAGCCAGACAGACACTGGAAAACGGATGCATCAGATTATGCCTGGGGGGGGGGGGGGGGGGCATATGGCAGGAAAATGTATTCTGGGCACATGGCCTGCAAACCAGATGTATCTTCACATCAATCAAAAAGAGATTCTAGCTGTTCAAAATGCCCTGACAGTTTTCAAGGACCTGCTTCATCCAGGATAGTTACTGATAAAGACAGACAACACTACGGTCATGTGGTACATAAGCAGGGAGGTACACATTCCTACCCCCTCTGCAGACTAGCAATGACCTTATGGGACACAGCATTGGCTTTTCAAGTTCACCTGCAAGCACAATTCCTGCCAGGAAAAACAAGTACTCTGGCAGGCGAACTAAGCAGAAACCTCATGGATCCCCACGAATGGAAACTGGATCCACAAGTCTTCCAGCATGATAAGGAAATTGGGATGCCCAGACATAGATCTATTTGCCTCCCCCCACAGCTGTCAATTGCAGAGGTTTTGCACAAGGATTTGTCACACACAAGCATGGAAAGTGGACTCCCTATCATTCAGCTGGAAAAATCTAATAGTATATACTTTTCCCCCACTGCCTTTCCTTCCTAGAGTACTAAAGGTCAGACAAGAGAAGCCAAAAATGATACTGATTGCACCAGACCGGCCACGCCAGCACTGGTACCCAGTCCTAAAGAGCTTGTCTCAAGGTCCAGCATGGATATTGCCTCAAACTTCTCACTTGCTGACCCAACAAAACAATCGGATCCTGCACAGCCAACTCAGGATGTTAAGTCTGGCAGCATGGTGGATAATGTAGCCATTCAGAACACTCCACTTTCAAAAGCTGTTATGGATGTTAGCTTAGAGGCCAGGAGGCAGAGTACCAGAAAGTCTTATGCAGAAAAATGGAAGAGATTCTGTGCTTGGAACCAGGAACAAGGCATTGACACGTCTGTACCAAATATTCCTCAGATTTTTACAATACCTAACTGAGATGCTGAACAAAGGCCTTTCTCATCAGTTAAGATTCATGCCTCTGCCATTTCAGCCCATTACAATACAGAACCACCTATCTTTTCTCATCCTTTAAGGCAGTACCTCAGAGGGGCCAGAAACATTAGGCCTCCAAGGAGAGCACCAATTCCGGCTTGGGACCTCAATTATGTTTTGGAAAAACTCTCACTGCCTCCTTTCGAGCCAGCATCAACAGCAGATATAAAATATTTATCCTGGAAAACAGCTCTGCTGCTAGCAATAACCTCTGCAAGGCGTGTCTCTGAGTTAACGAGCACTCATGGCTGTGGAACCTTTCATCATTTTTCATCCAGACAGGGTTTCTCTGAGGACGAACCCTGCATTTATGCCTAAGGTGGTGTCCAGTGTGGCCCTCAACCAAACCATTCACTTGCCTACTTTTTACCCAAATCCACAGAACAAGGGTGAGAAAATTCTGCAGTCTTTGGACATACACAGGCAGTTGTGCTTCTACTTGGACAGAACTAAAGCTTTCAGAAAGACTAAGCAACTTTTAGTGTCATATGCTGCAGGATCACAAGCAAAGGCTATCTCAAAACAGACTATTTCTAAATGGATAGGCCATTGCATCTGTTTCTGCTATTTTCAACATGGCAAATCAGTGCCCAAGTGCATTAGGCCTCATTGCACCAGAGCAGCAGCCACTTCAGCAGCCTTCCTCAGAGGAGTACCAACCAAACATATCTTAGAGGCTGCAACTTGGAGTTCAGTGCACACCTTTACAAAGCACTACCACTTGCCTCTCTGCTCTTAAGTCCAGAGCAGGCTTCGCCACTGCAGTTCTGCAGGGCCTTATAGCCTCTCCTAATCCTATTTAGCCCAGCCAACCATCCTCAGCTTTGGGATTCTACCCAAGTGTAATGACTGCAACAGGGTAACACGAACATAGTACAGTTGTGTATCTACCATAAATGTAGATGTTAGTGTATTCACTGTTGCAGTCCAGGTTACCCCCCCCCCCTTCTCTTTGCTGGGACTTAACTGCACTTCTCTCTCCTATACAACCTTTTTGGTGTACTTGCTTGTAATTGAAGGACATGTTGTTTTTGTACATGCATTTCTTATTGGCATATTTTTCAGCCTACCAATTTTTGGGGCACCTGACATCTGGGGCAAGAAAAACTGAAGAAAATGGCGTTTGCTGCATCTTTTATACCCCTGGCACACTGACGTCAGGGAAGAGGCGACAGCAACCGACGCCGGACCTAGACTTTTGGAATTATGGCTGACTGAGGGTAGCCTGCCAGCAGGATAACCCAGGAGTAATGACTGCAACAGTGAATACACTCTAACATCTACATTTATGGTAGGTATGCTGCGGTAGCGTTGTCGCCTTATAGCAAGACGTTGTCCCGTTAGATTCTCAACCAGTGTGTCTTCTGTGTGGAGGCATACGTGAATGGGGCATGCCTTCGTTGAAGGTTGTGCGTCAGGGCTGGTAACCCGGTACGTAAAAATACACTACCAGTCATTAGCGGACCGGAGTTCCGCTGTGGCGACCCCTAACCGGGAAAAGCTGAAAGAAACATACACACACAACTGTACTTTCTGTGTAGAACTGTAGGTTCTTGATTTGCTAATGTTAAATGGTGAGATATTTGAAGTTTATCCTGGCAGTGTTTCCATTTTGGCTTATGTTAGGATCTAGATGATTGTTGAACAATTAGAATGCAGATTTCCAAAGTGTAGCCCATTTGGTCTGGGTCTGATTGAAGACTTTTTCATTTAATCAATTTATGTTTGGGGGTTATACAGCTTTCAGCACCCCTCAAGCTAGCTCCATCTAAATCAAACCCTATATATTGTAGTTAAAGTAGGTTGGCTTTTTAAGAAAATACCTTAAACTAAGCTGCATTGGAGATATCTTTCCTTGCAACCATGTAAGGATTTCTCCTGCATCTGTAATTAAACTTGAATTTCTAGCTTTTGTCTGCTGACTTTCAGGATGTAAAGTGAACTGTTAGACAAAATTACACTTCTTTTAAATAGTTTGACTCTAAGGTTAATGTCTCGAAAGTGCATTTTAAGTGCGTTTTTAATTCTTGCATGAGTGTTTCCTTGAGTATCTTGCAATTTCTTTTAATTCAATATTTTTTTTTTGTAGGATTCAGAAGAAACTTCAGTGGAGACAGGTAATATAGCAAATACATCTTGTGGTACATATTTTGCTTTTAGCATTTTTAAAAATTTTAATGGAAACTTCATGTTTTTTATTACAGTGCACTTATTCCCCAGGACAGGATTACAGAGATTGGAAAGCCACTGTATATCACCAGATCATGGGTAGTATATGTATGCGGATGTGTTAATGTGCATAACGCATAAGCATGTTAAATTACACTTATGGGCTTATTTTTGTTTGGGTTATAGTTAGTCAAACCTGTTAAACTTTGTTGCCCAGCCTGTTAAAATTTAAGACTGTTAACAGGTTTGTAATGGGTTGGTGGTATACAGATGTGAGAACATTAACAGATCTGGTGATAACACGGATGTTTAAAAAAATCTTTAGTGTGGTAAAATAAGTTTCTTAGAGTAGTGTTAGCATTTTAGTGGGAAGCAAGAAACGAAGAGAGGTTTGCTTCATGGGACCAGCTACTGAAAATGCCTGCGCTTTTGTAGGACTGAAAAGTTGCATCTCTTGAAGGAAGGTGATAGTAAAGAACTGCTTTCTACGACTTCACAGATTTCGGGGAAATGGACTTTTAATATAATGTCAGAATATCACACAGTTAATTTTGTGGAATTGAGAATCAGGAAGTGAAGACATCAGTCATTTGATCCTCTAAATGAAGAGCATTATGGACCTCCTTTTCATTAGCATCGTGCTTAGGAGTTTACTTTTGTAGTAGTTTCTAGGTGAATAATTTTTCATTGCATAGATAAGTAATTTGTTTTGCATAATTAGGTTTTCCAATCTCTGTTTACTAGAAGTGAGCCGCAGTTAGGCAGCCATGCCAGTTCCTCAGTTGTGAATGATATGTTTCAGTAGTAATTAAACCTTGTGCCATTCTATTCCTGTTAAATCCATAGAAAATGAGAAAATAGACAACGGTTTGAGGGAAACTTGTAAATCTGAGCCTCTTAAGGAAGACTCTTCAGATCAGAAGCCTCTCGAGCATGCTGCTACAGTGGACCATTCACAGAAAGATGGAGAGGAAGGCAGTCAGGCCGAGGATGGGGTTGCTGTAGGTTTGAACAGTGAGTCAACACCAGATGCTGTCAAAAAACAATCAGAAGAGTTTGATTTAGAGTTGAAGGAGAGCCAAGCAGAGTCGTCCAGTGACGAGAAGAAGGATTCCAGTGCGACATTCACAGAAAACGTAGATGAGGCTGCTGAACCATCACGGAAGCTAGAATCCTCTTCTGAAGACCAGACAGACAGGATAGAAAAAGGAGCTGAATCGGAATTCGCAGGAAAACCGGAGAGTGTAGAAGTTGAAGATAAAGGTGAAGAGTCTGCTGAGCCTAGAGAGTCCTCTACCATTGAGGGTGGTGATCAGAAAATGAGGTTTGTTGCTTTCAGTACTAGACCAGACACTATCTTTATATTCCATTGGTCTTAAAGAGATGCCAGTAAGCTGTCTTGTAGTTGGCTGTCCACCTTGCACTTGATCTTTTCTTCCTGCATATTTTAGATATGTTACAAGAATTTTCTCTCTTCTTTGCCCCTCCAGGTTGTTTCTCAACCTTATTCTAACGGTGTAATATACAGTTCAGATATAATCTTAAATTTTACTGCCACTTGAAAGGAAAAAGCTGTTCCTAACATCCAAGGTGATATTTTCCCAGCCTCTAACATATATACAAGGGTTACATGGACAATTTTTGGCTTTTATTTTGATATTTCTAGGTAGTGCAATTTATAATGTTCATTTATGCTTGGTATTCTCCTTATATGACAAATTTAACATCTGGTTTTATGTTTATAGCGCTGACAAAGAAGACAAAGATGAAAAGAGTGTGACCAAGGAAGAAGGTACATATGTAAATTTAACAGACTAGCATGCATATTGCATAAATTTTGAGTGGTAATTTGATTAATCCAGAACTTCATGAAATTCAGTCTGATTTCTAGCTTGCACTCAAACAGGCTTTAAAAATTTTTTAGGTGTGTATTTTTAATGCTTTATATGGGTGGAGCTGAGAGATGTTCTTAGTGTTTCACTGTTGCAGTTATTGCATTTGCGTTACCTGCTTGCAGGTAGCCCTCAGCCAGCCTTAATTACCAGAGTCTTGGGATTTCTGTGTCTGTTGCTGTCGCTTCTTCTATGACGTCAGTTCATCAGGGGTGTAAAGCATGCAGCCGATGCCATTAATTCTTTCTTGCCGTGCAGTGCCAGAAGCAGAAGCAGTTTGCAAATGCCGGTCTGCTGCCTCCTGAAATTTTCATTTTTTGAGTTTCAGACCTGAAGTGTTCTAAAAGATAAGCACCCCATTGTGGATCCTTTTTTCTTGCTCTAACCGATGTCAGAAAAAATTAAGTATTGCCTGTGGAAAGCAAATAGCTCCAGAGCTTTTCATTCTTACTGCGCCACCTGTTTAGGCCCAGACCACAACGTCCCTCACTGTCGGTTTTGTGTCTTGTTCAGCTTCCGAACTATTCGGGCAATTTCTGTAGCTAAATTCTTTTTCTCTCTATCTCTGTACCCTGAAATGGCTTCGATAAGCCATCCGACTACCGATCTTCTGAAAAAAAATGTAAGGATAAAGACAGAGACAAACTGCATAGGTCCAAAGCTGCCGACGGTACTTCTGTTAAGGTAATCACCAGTCTGCCGGTACTCCAGTGAGGTGCTTTTGCAGCCCCTGATACCCACTTCTACAGATTCGCAGGGCTCTACTGAGACCCATTCGGAGTCCGGTATGCCGAAAGATGCTTCTTAGACTATGGAACCTGCGTATGTCTCTACCTTGTATGGGTCTGGAGCTGCTGTGCAGGCACCGGTTTCTGAGGGCGTATTCAGGCCTTCCGATTTTCATAGTAAACTGACGACTTAGTTTCAAACCAGTAGTACCGAATTTTTCAGGCCCAAGGTTCACAGTACGCCTAGGAAACCAACCAAAGCCCATTGTCAGGCCCACATGCCACAAAAACAAATGCTTAGAATGGCTGAGGACCTCATTACTTTAATTGGGGGAAGTCCGCCTTCCCCCTCAAAAAGACCAAGAACTGATTTTCCTTCTGATTTTTGTGATGAGGAATCTGTTAACTCTGATCCTTCTGATTACCAGGGCATACCCTTATCTACTTATGCAGATTCTGATGCATAGGATTACATTCCCTCTGCTTCACATCCAGAAGATTTTTCTTTTGGTGAAACCCTGCACACCCTTAGAGAGCATTTCCACTGTGAGAGCTAGAACTACTCCCAGTCCAAAAAGAGACTTGGGGACTTTTTAAGCTTGCCTCAGCACAGGCCTCTAGCTATCCCTCCTGTTCTGGAAATTGTAAATTGTCTTCTTGGAATCCAGTCTTACCCCTGATACTTTGCCTCCAGCTACCAGGAAACCTGACAGGTACTATAGAGAGTGCCTGATTCACACACATTCATTTTTAAGAATCTTACTGCGGCTCTAGAGACCATTTCCCAGGGACCTAAAGGCATTAAGGCTGCAACTGTCAAAAATCCTACCCCTTCTGACAGGGATTCTAGGGCTTTAGACAGATGGTGTAAAAAGGTGTTCACCTCTGCTCCTCTTGCCATTAGGGCTTTAAATTGCCAGTTTCGTATGTTAAAGTATCAGCAGCATATTACGGAGGTAATTAAACAAAAAATGTTGCTGATTCCTAACTGTGCAGAAGACGAAGATTTACAAGAGTTAATGCATTCTGCTAACTAAGTTGGTAAGCATAATTTGCAATATGGGTTTGATGCCTTAGAAGAATCTTGCAGGGCTGCTGTCACTGGGTCTGTTCTTAGAAGGCATGCTTGGCTTAAGGAACAGAACTTGCCAGATCATGTCAAAGCAAAATGACTAGGTACACCATTAAATCAAGAGCATCTGTTAGGCAATAAAGCAGAAGTCGTTCTCAAAAGGATGGAGGAGAAAGCTAAATCTATGCAAACTGTTAAAGATTTCTTACAATTACAGCCTACCTAGGTTCAGTAGGCATTGGCCTTCAAAAAACTGGTCTTTTCCAGTCCCTTACAGGCCTTCAGTCCAAGCCCAGGGGCAGCAGACCACCAAGACTTCAGTCTCCGTTATGCACAGATCTAAGCAGTGGAGTGCTCCCACATCCAAAACAGGGAGTAGTAAGCTGTCATCCTGTGGTAAAAATTGCACAATGACTTATTTTTCATTCCTACAAGCCTTGCCCAAGTACTTGCACCTTTAGGAGGAAAACTTGCCCTGCTTGCCAAAAACTGGGAATACATTACCCAAGACAGATGGGACTTGAACATTGTTTCCCAGGGATACAGATTCCACTTACACTCACTCCCCAGCTCTAAGCGGATGGCCAGACCCCCCCCCCCCCCCCCGAGGCCTAGAAGCAAGTACTTTCTCTTCTCAGTATCAAGGCTTTTCAACCTGTCCCAGCAGAACAAAGGGGACAAGGCTTTTATTCCAGACTGTTTGTTTCCCAGAAAAGAAAACTCTTGGCGTCCTATCCTTGACCTGTCTATTCTCAACACCTTTCTGGTGGTTCCAAAATTCAAAATGCTAACTCTCCAACAGCTGCTTCCTATGCTAGCCAAGGACTCTTGGCTAGCAACCCTAGACTTAAAATAAGCTTATGTGCACATCCCTATAAGGGAATCTTGCAGGAAATACCTATGCTTCAGAGCAGCCTCTATGCACTATGAGTTCTCTGCACTTCCCTTTGGCTTATCTACTGCGTTCAGGGTATTCACAAAGTGTCTAGCTCCAGCCATTGCATATTGCAGGCAGAGAAGAATTCAAATTTACCCTTACTTGGACGATTGCCTGATTCCAACGAACAGTCAGGAATTGCTGCTTCAGCACCTGGCATTTGTAAAGATTATAACTTCACTGGGGTACCATCAACGAAAAGAAATCACAGCTGGTATCTAACAAACGTATTGTATTCCTGGGAGCAAGCTTGAACACAACTTCCCAGATGGCACTCCTCACTCCAGAGAAACAAATTTATTTGACAAACTACTTAAATCTACTGTCTACCAAAACCCGGTTATCTGCAAGAAAAAAATACTGCAAGCCCTAGAGTTCATGGCCTCTTGCATTCTCTTAATTCCATATGCAAGACTGCATATGAGGAAACTTCAGTGGTACCTAAAAAGTGTCTGGTGTCAACATTCTCAAGACCTGGAAACAAAGATTGCTATCATTCCTTGCGTAAGGACAGAGTTCCTTTGGTGGGCAGAGGCCTGCAACCACAACAAGGGACTCCCTTTCACTCTACCCCTGCCGCCCAAACCGTAGCAACAGATGCATCAGACTATGCATGGGGGGCTGACATGGCAGCGCAGTGCATTCAGGGCAAATGGAACCCGAAGCAAATGCACCTGCATATCAATCAAAAAGAAACGTTCACTGTACAGAACACTCTGACAGCCTTCAAAGGCATTATTCTCTCTGGACAACTGTTGGTAAAGACAGACAACACCACAGTTATGTGGTACATAAGCAGGGGGGAACGCATTCCTACCCACTCTACAGATTAGCCATGGTCTGTGGAACACAGCCTTGAGCAGCCAAGTGCACCTACAAGCTCAATTCCTGCCAGGTAAATTTAAATTCACTGGCAGATGACTTAAGCAAAATTCACATAGCCCCACATGAGTGGAAACTGGAACCCAAAATATTCAAGTTTTTGAGGAACAGGTGGGGGGACTCCAGAGGCGGACCTCTTCCATGTGGACAGGGTTTCCCTCAGGACTAACCCATCTTTTATTCCCAAGGTGGTGTCTGGTGTGGCTTTAAACCAGTCTATTCATTTGCCAACGTTTTCCCCCTAATCCTCAGAATAAAGGGGAAAGGATCCTGCATTCCCTGGACGTGCACAGGCAGTTTAGATTCTATCTGGACAGGACTAAGCCTCTCAAAGTCTGACCAGCTGCTAGTCAGTTTTGCTGCAAGGGCAGAGGGCAAGACCATTTCAAAGCAATCCATTTCTGCTACAAACACCATGGGAAACCTTACCCCACAGGGAATCGGAACACATTCCCCTAGGGCTACATCTGCCTCCACAGCATTCTCAGGGGAGTCCCTACCAGGGACATCCTGGGGCTTTGTACTCACTTTCACCAAGCATTACCACTTGCATATATTTTCTAAATCCAGAGCTGGGTTTGCCACAGCAGTCTTACAGGGCCTGGTTGCCAGCCCTTATTGTTAACTACCTCCACCCTTCCTTAGCTTTGGAAATCAACCCAAATGTGATGACTGCAACAGTGAAACACGAAGAACATAGTACAGTTGTGTACACTTACCATAAATGTAGATGTTAGAGTGTTTTCCCTGTTGGAGTCCTGGTTACCCTCCCTCCAGCCCCCCTGACTTCTCTTTGCTTCTACCTATCCTTTTTGGTTTGGCTTATCTTTTACCATATGTATTTGCCTTTTGCTGGGGGTGTTGCATACCATATAATTGCTTCCCATATTTGGGGCTCCTGACATCTCGGGCATGAAAAACTGATGTAATGGCATCTGCTGCATGTTTTATACCCCTGACAACCTGACTTCATGGAAGAAGTGACAGCATCCGATGCAGAAATCCCAAGACTCTGGTATACAGGCTGGCTGAGGGCTACCTGCAGACAGATGACCCAAATGTGATGACTGCAACAGTGAATACACTCCTAACATCTACATTTATGGTAAGTGTACACAACTGTGCTTTTTGATCTTTGAAAACATAAGGTAGAATCCATTAGTAGACAGTAGTGTTTTGCCCCCCCCCTTTTTTTTAATTCTCCAAGACATGAGTATCTAATACTGTGGTGGGAATGGACCCCACTTCCAAGTCAAAGTATGATTAAAGTTCATGAAATTAGTGTTGTCAGACTTTTAGCCAAAAGTGCTCTTTACAACACCCGCAGTGTGCCCAGAATTGACTTCTGTACAGTTACATGCATCAGTAACACATCTAAATGACTTTTTATGAAGCTGTATTAATGAACACAAATTTTCATTTGAAACTCGGTAGTTTTTGTATGAAAGTATATATGTTAAGTTGTCTATCTCGCCTTCATTCTTGCTGGTTGGGTTCGAAGCCGATCCTCTGCTTCGACTCTACCATCTTCAAAAGCTCTAGAGCTGCTTACTGGCTCGAGGCCCTCCTATATCCCATGATGCCTGCCGCTAGATATCCAGATCTCGTTTGCCGCTTCTGCTGCGAGGTTGTTCTACTGGCTCTGTCGTATAAAACTTAATTATTGTATTGTTCTTGTCAAAACTGCTAGTTTTAGTGTAGTTTTAGTTGTTGGATTAGACTGTTGTATTGTAGCTACTTTTTCTTTAGATTCCGATTGCTTCTCCCAAGAAACTCAAGTTACAGGATAACCTTTCTCTCTCTATCACCTCTAAAAGGGAAAAAAAATCCTTTTATCACTGTTGGTGTTTAGTGTTAAATACATTTCTTTTGTTTGTAGTAGTACTTGCAGTTTGTTTGTGGTAACTGTAGTGTGCAATTCTTAGTGGCTAGTTACTTTAACCTTTCTGTGTGTTTCTTGTCATTGGTTTTCCTCTAGGATGTCCAAGGATCCTAAGCCATCCAGATTCAAGAAGTGTGACTCATGCTGTCGGAAGCTGTCCCTGACAGTCACACTTGTGTTTATTGTCTGGGTGCTGTGCACCTGCAGGACTCTTGCTTGATTTGCCATGCTTTCAGTCCAAGAGTCCTGCAGGAGCGCAAAAACAAATTGATCCTGAGTGGTTTGCTTAAACCCCAGGATTCACCGGCGAAGGCTCAGCCCGTGAAATCTTCCAGGCCACCTAAACCTTCGGCTTCCAGTTCGGAGCAGTCGTTGGGTGAAGCCACACAATCTATCTCTGCTCCGGCTGGAACTGATGTTCCTCCCAGTTGGCTCCAACACGTTCTTCGGAGCCCTCAGAGTCTGAAAAGATCCAGGTCTCCTCCTTTGGAGTCTATAAGTTCGGCTCCGAGGTCGCCTCAGCTCCAATCGGAGCGTAGTCATAGCTCATCCCACTCTTCTTGGTACTCTAGATTTTCGGACCATGACTTGGAAAGAGTGATCAGTAGGCTGTTAAAATCACAGGCCTTAGCTAAAATGTTGTCCAGCCCCCCTCATCAGGTGTCTGCTCCGTCCACAGCTGTAGATATTCCTCCTCCGACTCATCCTACAAGCTCGGAGCCAGAGTTCGTTGGGGTTCGAGTCGTGTTAACGTCTGCTTCTATACCCTCTCCTTCGGTTCCTTCATCGGCTCCGATCCCTTCCATGGTACCTTCCCTGGAGGGATCTGGGCGCCAAGTCTCACTCGTCGGCTGTGAGAGGGGCTAGTGGCATCGGACCCTTATCCGACCCCGCTTTCCCCCTGGGGGCTTCGGCTCAGGTGAGCTCAGCTCCCGCATCTGCCTCGGAGCCGTCCCCCTCGGTGCGTACAGGAGCCCTCTCTGTGTCCGGGCAGGGACGCCATGGAGGTGATGAGTGTACTGGTCCCCAAGTCAGTCCCACGATCGACACCATCGGCTCCTCCCCCTAGGGTGCCTGCGTCAGCCTCTGCCCCTCTTCCAGACCCCAAGCGTGGCGATCCAGCACTGCAGGTCACCCCATTGGGTGTATCCTCTTCCGAGGCCTCCCCTGATCATTCAGAGGAGCCACCTTGCAAGAGGAAATGCAAGAGGAAGCATGTTGACTCCCCTGAGTATCGCATCGGATACTGACTTAGAGGAGTCGGAAGGGTCCCCAAGATCCCCCTCTGAAGATGTCGTCTTCTCAGACATCCTTGAGATGCTTAGGCAGAGGGGGAAATGGACTGCCCTAAGCCCTTCTGAGGATGTCTGTATTCCTGGACGCGTTTGGACCCCGACCTTCCACCACCTGGGGGTGTCCGCCTTTCGACCCACTGATGTCTGTGGTGGCTCTGAAGGCATGGACGGCTCCAGACACAGTGGAACCGACCCCTAGAACACCTGCCAAATTCATTACCGCACCGCAGGACAAACACTTCTTGACCAAAGGCGTCCCCGTTGATGACATGGTGGTAATGGCGGCCACAAAGAAGAAGTTGGCTGAAACTTCATCTGTCCATCCCCCTAGCAAGGAGTCCAGGACGATGGACAGATATGGGAAACGGATGTTCTCTTCAGTGACCTTTTACATGCAGTCCCTGAATTACCTGTGCCACTTTATCCGTCTTGAGAGGGATCTCTTGAAAGAGCTTAGAGATACCCTCCAAGATCCATCAGCTGAGGGGGCCCAGGCTAAGGCAGCCTTCCAGCTGGCGACTCATTTCAGTGGTGAACTCCTCCATGAGGCTCATTTCGTATGCAGCCGATGGTGTGAGTAGAGCCGCAGGCACAGGCGTGGCCCTAAGGAGGCACACTTGGATGCGGCTATGTAACTTTGCAGAACCTTTCAGAGCGTCTTTCACCAACACTCCTTTTGATGGTTCCTCTCTCTTTGGATCACAGGTGAAAGATACCCTTACCAGATGTGAGCAGGAAGGCAAGTCTCTCTCTGCAGTAGGAGTCTGTTTTTCCACTCTTTCCAGATCATATCCTAAGGGTCAGAAGAGTGGAAAGATGTGGTTCCGGAAATCCCAAGGAGCCTTGCCTGAAACACGTGGTGAGTTCCCATCCAGGGGCAGCGGAGGGAACAATAACAGACGCCGCCCTCTGGGCAAAGGGGGTCCGCAAAATCAGGACAGCAGGGAATCTTTTTCTGAGAAGCCCTTCCAGCATCCCTGAAGGGTTACCTGGCTGCCCACCTCTGGAGGCAGTCGGGGGAAGATTATCGCTGTACCCAAGAGCCTGGCAAGACATAACACAAGACAAATGGGTACAGTCCGTCATATCCGGAGGCTACAGAATTCCCTTCCTTCGCACCCCCTTAAGGTCAGACAAGTCCCTTCCAGACGTTCCACCCAATCTAAGGGACCAAGCAGTTCAAGAAGTCTCAAAACTGCTAAGAAAAGTGCCATCCAGCAAGTCCCAGCAGACCAACAATGATCCGGAATTTACTCCAGGTTCTTTTTGGTACCAAAAAAGACGGGGGACTGGAGACCCATTCTGGATCTCAGCAGACTGAACAGGTCTGTACAAAGAACGAAGTTCCTTATGGTCACGCTACAGTCCATTTTGCCTTTCCTGGGTCAGGACAATTGGATGTGCTCTGTAGATCTTCAGGATGTGTACTACCACATCAAAATGGACAGATGCTCCAGAAGATTCCTTCGCTTCTGGCTGGGAGCCAGCCATTATCAGTTCAGAGCTCTGCCCTTTGGTCTCACCACAGCCCCCAGGGTGTTTACCAAATGTATGGCAGTAGTTACCGCTCACCTGAGATGGCAAGGATTCCAGGTGTTTCCATATCTCGACGACTGGCTCCTCACTGCTACCACCAGACCTCACCTTCTCTGAGCCAGAGACTGCACTATTGATACTTGTTCCAGGCTAGGTATCACAATAAATTTCAAAGTCTGCATTGTCACCCTGTCAGTCTGTCCTTTATAGGCGCAAATTTAAATACCAAAGATATGTTAGCAAGCCTCCCACCAGACAGGGTGTTAATGAATAGTCAGCATGTGAAGGTTTTATTAGCATGCAAAAGATTTCAAGCCAGGTTTGTCCTTCAAACTCTGGGTCTCATGGCGGCAGCGATCACACTTGTCCCTCTAGCCCGCTTTCACATTTGGATTCTCCAGTGGCTTTTCACCCAGTGGTCCTTCCAGCAGCTTCCCATGTCTTACATGATTATGATCACACAAGCATGCAAGAAGCACCTTGCGTGGTGGATGCTCTCCACATCACTGCTCTATGGCATACCATTTGTTCTCCCCCCTCCAGTAGCTACGGTGACCACGGACACCTCCCTGAGCGGGTGGGGGGCATTATCAGGGCAGAACAGTCCAAGGCACCTGGCAACCTCACGAGTACCATCTGCACATCAATGTCTTGGAGATGAGGGCCGTGCTCTTAGCATTGTAGGCTCTTCAGGACTCTCTTCCTACCGGGACCATTGCAATTCAAACAGACAATATGTCTGCAGTGTGGTACATCAACAAGCAGGGCGGAACCAGGTCCTACCCCCTATGTTGATAAGCACTCCGACTCTGGCAGTGGGCGATCTCTTCCCAACTGTTTCTAATTGCAACGCACATCCCTGGGAGGTCCAACGTCATAGCAGACAGACTGAGCAGAGCAATTCTCATGCCTCACGAGTGGTCTCTGAAACAGGTAGTTGCAGACCAAATCTTCTGCAAATGGGGCCAACCTTGCTGCGACCTGTTTGCAACTCCCTTCAAGTGCAGCAATTTTTTTCTATCTCCTACCGCTTCCCGGACATTCCCCAAGAGACGCTCTAGTCCACGATTGGCCTCGGAGACTTCTTTATGCATTCCCTCCTTTTCCCCTAATCCCGAAGCCAATTCAGAAAGCTACCATATTGGGTTGCAAAATGATCCTCGTTGCTCCTTACTGGCCTCGACAAATATGGATGTCCAAGGATGCATCTGCAGTCCTTACAAATGGGTTGTCCTGTCGTCAGGCAGCCCTTCGGTCGGCCGGATTCCAAAGTCTGGGTCTGGCCTTGGCTGGTGTCGCACTTCACCCGACGTCATAGCTGCAGTTCGGGTATAAAGGCATCAGCAGACGCCATTTTCCCCAGTCTTTCTTGCCGCGTGGCGCCCGAAAAAGAAGCTGTTCGCAAGTGCCGGTCGGTCAGAACCAGAGATTACTACTACCGAATACTTCTACTACTACCGAAGACTTCTAAAAAACCTCCGACTACGCAAATATCTAAAAAGCGCAAAGAAAAGGACCGACACTCGCGGTCCGCGGTTTCGGCCGAAACCACGGTTAAGCCAACCGCGAGTGTCTTGGTTTCGGCTGAAACCGAGCAAGCGGTTCTTCCTTCAGCTGAAAACTTACCTCCTACCGAGGCCTCTTCCAGCCTGGTGGAATCTGCTTCTGAAATCCCACCGGCTCTTGCAGTTTCTCAGGAATTATCTGGATATTTCAACCCCTGCACGTGGAGCTGCTAGGCCACCTGTAACCATGTCTATTAAGGCCTTTGCAGGGCTAAAGCAGCTAAAACTACTAAATCTGTGCCTGCTAAGACCCACTCTCTCAGGCCTAGCTCTAGTTCACAAATGCTTAGTCTAGCAGAGGATCTCATTTCTTTAATCCGGGGATCCCAACCTCACCCAGACAGGGCCTCTCACCCACCTCCAGAGAAGAGGCCTAGAGCAGAGCCCCCTGAGCCAGCTTCTACAGATGATTCCTCTGATGATTCAGATAATACAAACCCTCCAGAGGGTCCTTTCTCCCCTTATGAAGACTCTGATGCTGAAGAGTCCATTCCTTCTGCATCTCCGCCTGAGGAATTTTCCTTTGGGGAAACCTTGCATGCTATGAGGGAACAATTTCAGTGGCAGGGCCAGGATTTTTCGGACTCTAGAAAAAGGCTTAGAACTTTTCTGCATTTACCACAACATAGGCCTTTAGCCATACCTCCAGTACTCTCTGTTGTAGATGATGCATTTAATGATGCTTGTACTGCTCCTGATTCACTACCTCCGGCCCCTGCTAAGCCCGATAGGTACTACAGGGTCCCGGACACGCATTATCATTTGTATAAGGCTCCTTTTGCAGATCCCGAGACTATCTCCCAGGGACTTAAGGCTGTAGCAGCTACCTCTGCCAAAAAAACCCTCCCCTCTGAAAGGGAATCCAGGTCCTTAGACAGATGGGGTAAAAAAGTTTACACTTCTGCTACTCTTTCAGCTAGGGCCTTGAACTGTCAATTCCACATGATCCAGTATCAAGAATTCTTGCTAGACCAGTTAACCAAAAAGCTGTCCTCGGATGAACCATTAGACAAAAAATCTGTACAGGAAATGGTACGTAACATTCAGCAAGTCAGTAACCATTCCTTAAAATGCGGCTATGATGCACTGGAGGCTTCCTTTAGATCAGCCATGACTGGCACAGTTATCAGAAGGCATGCATGGTTAAAAGAGCAGGCCTTACCAGACCATGTCAAATCAAAGCTACTAGATGCTCCCATGGACAAGATCAGTTTGTTTGGCTCTCCTGCACAACAGGTGCTGAAGAAGATGGAAGAGAAGGCAAAATCTGTCCAAACAGTGAAAGATTTCTTACAGGTCCAACCTCCAAGGTTTAGCAGGAATTGGCCCTCCAAGAATTGGTCCTTTCCAGACTCCTCCAGAGCTCAGAGAGGCAGGAATAGGCGTTCAAGAGGCAGAAGTCAATCCAGGGGTACCTACAGGGGACGCCAGTGGCAGGGTAACAACCAGCGAGGTACAGCCACAGACACAGCCACCACCACTACTACAGGACAATCACAGTGACTTGGCTCTGGCACCGCCTACCAGGGAACAACTAGAAGCACCCTTAGGCGGGAAACTAGCCTTATTTTCAGTAAACTGGCATTTCATCACAAGAGACAAGTGGATTTTGCAGACAATAGACCAAGGTTACAGGTTTCACTTCCATACTCTACCAGGGAAGAGAGGAATGCCAAACCTACCTCCAAATCAAAAGGCAGAAGCTCTAAAACAAATAAATCAATTATTAAGGATGAGAGCTGTAGAAAAGGTACCATCTATGGAGCAAGGACAGGGATTTTACTCCAGACTCTTCCTGGTACCAAGAAAAGAAAACAAATGGAGACCTATTCTCGACCTGTCCGCTTTAAACACATTCCTCATTGTTCCAAAATTCAAAATGCTGACCCTACAGCAGCTTCTTCCCATGTTGGGCAAGGAGTCTTGACTGGTAACTCTAGATCTCAAGGAGGCATACCTGCACGTCCCCATACGACCAAATTGCAGAAGATACCTCAGATTTCGTGCAGGATCAGAGCATTATCAATTCTCAGCATTGCCCTTTGGCTTATCTACTGCGCCCAGAGTGTTCACGAAATGCCTGGCATCAGTAATTGCTCATTGCAGGCTTCAGGGAATCCAAATCTACCCTTACCTGGACGACTGCCTGATACAAGCAGACAACAAAAACAAGCTAGCAGAAGACTTATAAAGGGTCACTTATCTACTACAAGCCCTGGGATACACAGTCAATATAAAAAAGTCAAGGCTGATACCATCCCAAAGGATAAAATTTTTGGGTGCAGAGCTGGACACATCGAAACAAATGGCATTCCTAACAGTAGAAAAACAGGAGCATCTCCCTCTCTACTTCTTGGCATTAACAAAGCAGAACCATCTAACAGCAAGAAAAGTCCTACAAGCCTTGGGTTTCATGGCATCCTGCATAATATTGGTTCCACATGCCAGACTGCATATGAGAAAGTTACAGTGGTACCTAAGGAATTTATGGTCTCAGCACAAGCACAGCCTAGAAACCCAAATTCCAATAATCCCATGCCTGAAGCAAGAATTCCAATGGTGGGCTCAGGCCTGTCAATCAAACAAAGGATTGCCCTTCCACAGCACTCAACCAAGCCAAACCATCACAACGGACGCCTCAGACCTCGGTTGGGGGGCCCACATGCTGGACAAGTGCATACAAGGTTTATGGACTCAAGACCAGCTGCGCCTACACATAAATCAAAAGGAAATGCTGGCCAGTAAAACTGGCAATTCAGACCATTTCTTCGACAAGGTCAACTGTTGATAAGGACAGACAACACCACAGTTATGTGGTACATCAACAAACGGGGAGGCACACATTCGTACCCTCTATGCCGGATGGCAATGGACCTCTGGAATGTGGCCCTGAGCTTCAACATTCAGTTACAAGCAATTTTTGTACCAGGAAAAGAAAACATTCTAGCAGACATACTAAGCAGAACTACCACGGATGCCCACGAATGGATGCTACATCCGGACATCTTCAAAACCATTACAAGAAAATGGGGACTCCCAGAAATAGACTTATTTGCATCCCCACGCAATCACCAACTGAAGAATTCTGCACAAGGACGTACCACCCACTTGCTTGGAAAGTGGACTCCCTGTCTTTCAGTTGGAAAAACCTGACAGCATATGCATTCCCACCACTTCCTTTGATGCACAAGGTGCTATTGAAGATCAAAGAGGACCGTCCAAGGATCATTCTGATGGCTCCAGATTGGCCAAGACAACATTGGTACCCATTACTGAGGAGCATGTCTCGGGAACAAACATGACCACTACCCCTAGTTCCCTTGCTGTTAACACAGAACTGCAACACCCTGCATCCAAACCTGAAAACACTGAAGCTGACTGCCTGGAACATTACATAAGACCAGTTAACCCAAATTTATCCCAAAGGGTTAAAGACATTATCTTGGAGGCTCGCAGACCCTCAACAAGGAAAAATTATTCAGCAAAATGGAAAAGATATCACATTTGGAGTACTGCAAAAGGAGAGAATGTGTCACTGGTAAACATAGCCAACATCCTGGAATACTTGGCAGAGCTCTTCCACAACGGCCTGTCCTATTCTTCCATTAAGATTCATGCATCAGCTATGTCAGCAAAATACGACTTGGATCCTCCAGTCTTCTCACATCCTCTGCTCAGGCAGTTTCTGAGAGGAATTAAAAATGTAAAACCACCTAGGAAGCCACCATTGCCAGCATGGGACTTGAACTTTGTGCTAGAAAAATTGACACTCCCTCCTTTCGAACCAGCAGCAACAGCAGAATTACAATACTTATGGAAAACTGCTTTCCTGCTTGCAATCACTTCAGCAAGAAGGGTATCTGAGCTACAGGCAATGGCAGTACAGCCCTTCCTGATCTTCCATCAAGATAGTGTCCATGAGAACAAATCCAACTTTTATGCCTAAGGTGGTCTCCAGAGTATCTTTAAATCAGGCTATCCACCTACCTATATTCTTCCCCAACCCACAGAACAGGGGAGAAAGACTGTTTCATACCTTGGATGTACATAGACAATTACGCTACTACCTGGACAGAACCAAGGGCAATAGAAAAACTGACCAGCTACTGGTAGCATATGCAACAGGAATGGAAGGAAAAGCAATTTCAAAACAGACAATCTCTAAGTGGATAGGAAATTGCATTAGATTTTGTTACTCCTACCATGGGAAGAAAACTCCAGAAAACATCAGACCTCACTCTACAAGGGCTACAGCCACTACCACAGCTTTTCTACGAGGAGTGGCTACCAAAGACATTTTAGAGGCTGCTACTTGGAGCTCCGTGCATACATTTGCCAAGAATTATAATTTACCTTTATACTCTAGATCCCGAGCAGGTTTTGCCACTGCTGTTTTGCAAGGGATCTTAACTACACCATAATTTTATTTCTCCTCCTCCCTCAGTTTGGCTATGGTATTCTACCCATGTGTAAGGACTGCAGATGCATCCTTGAAGGACATAGTACAGTTTTGTACCTACCATAAATGTAGATGTCCGATAGGAATGCATCTGCAGTCAGGATTACCCACCCTCCTTTCCCCTCTGTGGTACTCCTAGGGTATTTGCCCATCTTGTAGCTAGCTGGGGGAATGTATTATGGTGTATTTGTTTGTATATATGCACTTACATGCTTATTTTTTGTTTGCTCTCTACTATTTGGAATCATTTGCATTTATCCAAATTTAGCCTTCCTGGAGGGCACCTGGCATCTGGGGCAAGAAACACTGAGGAAAATGGCGTCGGCTGATGCCTTTATACCCGAATAACTGCAGCTATGACGTCTGGTGAAGTGCGACACCAGCCGAGGCCAGACCCAGACTTTGGAATCCGGCCGACCGAAGGGCTGCCTGACGACAGGACAACCCATTTGTAAGGACTGCAGATGCATTCCTATCGGACATCTACATTTATGGTAGGTACAAAACTGTACTTTCCCGTTCCTGCTTCGCTATCTTCTCGAGCAGCCTTGGACTCTGGACCTAGCTCCAGACCTCCTGATTCATCAGTCGGGCGGGCTGCACCAATCCCTACGCTCTCTCCAGCTCACAGCTTGGTTGCTTCGCTTCCAACTTTAGCCAGGCTTCCTGAATTTCCCCCTCTGTGCGCGAAATCATTTTGTCATCACACAAGTCTAAGACTAGATAAACTTACGCTAGTAAGTGGAAATTTTTCTTCCTGGGCAGAGGCTAAAAGTATTAACCCCTTTTCAGCCCCTGTATACTACATTTTGGAATTTCTTGCGGAACTCTTCTATGCTGGGTCCGCTTCCGCTGCAATTAGTTCAATTAGCTGCAATTTCAAATTTTCACATTGGCCTGTCCGAAAACAGTATCATGTCTCATAAGCTGTGTAAAGCTTTTCTCAAAGGAACCACTCTGCTCAGGCCCCCAGTGAGAGATCCTCCACCACCGTGGAATCCACATTTGATTTTAGCTTCTTTAATTTTGCCCCCTTTCGAACCTGCAGCTTCTTGTTCATTGAAGTTCTCAACTTGGAAAACCCTTTTTCTGGTAGCTATTACTTCAGCCAGAAGAGTTTCGTAACTACAGGCTCTTTCTAGCCGTCCCTCATACCCCGTGTTCCACAATGACAGGGTTGCTCTTAGGACTAATCTGTCCTTCCTTCCTAAGGTCTCTTCAGAGAGTAACTTGAATCAGTCCATAGAACTTCCTGTGTTTTTTCCCTAACCACTCCAACAGGGTGGAATATAAGTTGCATCAGTTAGAGGCAGCTGCGCTTTTATTTACATAGAACCAAGGATATTAGAAAATCAGATCAACTTTTCCTGTCTTATGCAGTAGGTAAGCAAGGTCTTCCGGTCTCCAAGGTAACCTTATCCAGGTGGTTGACTTGTGTCATCACATTCATATATAAACTGAGGAATAAAGAATTGCCGGCTAAACCAAAAGGTCACTCCACCAGAGCTTTAGCTACTTCGGTGGCCTTTCGGGCTAAGTTGCCCATGGAATCTATTTGTGCTGCGGCTACATGGGCCAACCCACATACTTTAATTTCGCATTACAAGTTGGATTTGGTTTCCAGAACCAGAGCTGATTTTGGTTCCACTGTTCTGAAGAGTCTTTTCCGGTGAGCCACCCAGGATTTTAGGTGCTAGGGACGCTGTCCCAGCCAGCTAGAATGAAGGCGAGATAGACAAGTTAACATAAAGAAGTTATGTACCTACCATAACATTCCATGTTAGTTGTCTTCTTCTCGCCTTCTTTCTTGCGTCTCACCCTCCATCCCCCTATCCTAGTGGACCGAGAAGAGTTGTTTTTGAATTTTCGCTGGCCGAGTCTTCTCTGGCTATTCCCTTCTGTCTAATAGTCTCTCCAGTAAGATTTATGCATTCTAGGATAGGATTTCTTTATTATTATGTCTGCAATTAGACTTGCCAAACGAGATCTGGGCATCTAGCGCCAGGCATCATGGGATATAAGGGGACCTCGAGCCAGTAAGCAGCTCACGAACTTTTGAAGATGGCAGAGTCGGAGCAGAGGATCGGCTCTGAACCCAACCAGCAAGAAAGAAGGGAAAACCTTTTTGTATATTTTCTATCTGGAAATTCTGTGCTGCTTGCTTCATGAACTCTGGCATGAGCTCTCAGCTCCATTAGACACTGTATTCAACCAAAGCCTCGGCGCACCATCTTTGTCCTAGCTGAATGGAGGACAGCCACGGTCATACCTCTACACAAAGGTGGTGTGTCTACTGACCCAGAAAATTGTAGTCCTATCAGACTAACTAGCCAGATCTGCATCGCCATGAAACACATTATCGTGGACCTTATAAACAAGGACATTGGCAACCTCCAATTGCTTGATCCCACACAGCTTGATTTTGTCAAAGGGAGGTCATGCCTGTTAAACTTGGTCGTCTTCTTCTTTTAAACAGTTACCAAAGCCATAGACGAGGGGAAGACTGTGCACAACTGTCTGCCTTGACGTAACCAAAGTTTTAGACACTATACTTGGGCATAATAGATACTCTCCCAGCTAGGCATCAACCGGAATGTTACCAGATTGGTAGCCAACTGGCTCACTGAAAGAACCCACTCAGAGTTGGAGAAGACACCTTTAGTAGTAGACCCGTAACAACCGATGTACCTCCAGGATCGGTCTTTGGGCTTCTACTGTTTGGGATATACTCTTCTGAGGTGGAAGACAAAGCCAGTGATCTGTGGCTGAACAAGTTTGCAGATGACTGCAAGCTGGGCGCTGTTTTAAATTCCCCTAGTGATGTGAGCATCCTCCAAGAGGGCCTTATTCAAACTGACTGGTGCCAGACTCATGGCCTCATACTGAATACCAGGAAATGCATCATTATCCTCTCTGGGGAAAATGGCATCCTCACTTATCACATTAATAACTTGCTAAGCACACGATCAGTCGTGAGGGACTTGGGCACCCAGGATGATAGCAACCTCACTTTTTGACCACCACGTTGTCTGTGTTGTACGAAAGGCTTTCTACATGACTCGCCTCATAATTAAGGGTATTTCACCCAGGAACACTGAGGTCATAACATCCATGTACTCTTCCCTTATCACACCCATTATTGAGTACAATCCCCCCTTGCCAAGCACATGCAGCAGTTGGAGAGACCACAGAGGTTCCTGACAGGGAAAGTCTAGGGTATCAAATACCTATCCTGTACAGATGGGCTAAAAGCCTTGTCCCTCTACTGAGTCTCTTACAGACTTCTCAGAGGTAACCTGTGTGACATACAAGGCCATCTGACCCACCCTTGATGTAATTGCTGCCTATCCGTAAGACTCACTTTACTCAAGCAACCAGCACGCAAAACCTTAACCTGGTCTGTGACATTAATAGAACTTGTTGGGATAGATTTGTGTCCCAAAGACCCCCCCCCCCCCCCCAATCGGTGGAGTAGACTTCCTCTTCATGTCAAACAAGAGTACCTCTCTAGCCCTCTTTAAGAGGAACCTGGACGACTAGATGGGAAACGGAAAATACACCCGTGGTATCCCACCTGTGTCCCTGATGGACAGGGGAAACAGGTGCTGACTTTAAATAAAGGAACTTGGGCGAAATTCTTGACTAGGCTCATGAGGGTCTCCAGGCCAATAGCCTAGTATCCTCCTATGAACCCAATCGTAACAATACACAATTTCTTTGTTGTCCTCAATACTCCACTTTGTCGTCTTTACTGCTCTTTGTTGCCCTGTCAGTTTTTGTGGACTATTACTTCTACAAGAGGGGGCCATCCTACCCCTGCACATGGCCTAACCATATTATAGGAATGTTTCTGTCTTGAGGATCTCACACTGTCCCCCCCCCCCCCCCCTTTTCTGGTCGTGGCACCAGTGCACCTACCAGGATTGGGCACTTTTTATCCTGGGAGTTGTGCCTCCATCTGTCTTATTTTTAAGCCCATCTGTGATATTTGCTGTATAATGTACACGCACACACGGTGTATGTATGTGTATATATTTATCTGATTTATCAGTGTAGTTTTTGTGAGATTTTGTTTAAAAAAAAAAAAAAAAAGTCCACCTCATGAAGGTACTCACCAAGACTTGAACATGAATTGAATTCCAGCAATACTACACTCCTTTGTTTGCTCATTTTATCATCTCTCCATTGTAGTGAGTGTTGTGAGCTAATCAGAAAATGAGATGCAGTGAAAGATGAGGATAGAACATTACACTGGTGTTGGTGGATATCAGCATTCACCAGTTAGGATATATTTTGATCAAGTGAGTAGAAGAGCAGTAGAGACCTTTTTTTGAAGTGCAGGATTTGAGAGAGAGTTGAATTGAGTAAGGGGGTGGGGAACTGAGTAAGGGAATTGGAGGCAGAAGACTGAAGAACATTATGACCGTAGAGAGAGTTATGGGGGGCCCTTATGGCCAAGTCTCCACAAATGAGCAGGTATGACTGAACAGTGTTACCTCCTCCCAGCCGCAGCCCACTTATCCACCCCCCAAAAAAAAGACACTTGAGACTTGGGGGTGGCGGGTGGGGGGGAGATAATGAAGAACATGAGGGCTATAAGAAACTTAGGGCAAGAAATACTTGCTGCAGTTTATAAAAGATCATAGTTCTCTGGTATTCCCCCGTACAGGAAGAAAAATAAATCTGAGACTTGTGTACTGCTAGATTTTAACCAGCTGGCTATAGAGGGAGAATCTGAGCAGAAAAAAGGTACATGATTTTACTTGCTACCATTTGTAGTCTCAAGAAATTATTCATCTGGAGGTCAGTCATATTCATCAAGTGTTAAATTTGTACAGGAGCAAGAAATCAAAGTGCGAGCTCTGTAGGCCCTTTTGTTTTTTGTTCCTCAAGCGTTTGTCCTTGCACTAGACACAAAGGATACTTGTCTCCACATACCTGTAACCAGGCCAGAGATGGATAATACTTGAAATTTAAAGACTGGTATGCTTACTGACAGTTTAATTCCTTGCCTGTTTGTAAATAAAAAAAAAAGTGTTGGACTGAGGGCATTCATGTTTATCTTTAATTGGATGACTGCATGATTTCATGTTCCAGCCTTAAAGGAAACCTCCAACTCTGCACTTTATCCTGGCCTGCTCCCAAAGCTTGGGGCTCTCTCCTAACCTTGTAAAATCCCAAGTAACCACAAGACTAGTTCTGTTCCTGGAAGCTTATCTTGGACACTGCCAAGGCCTGCTTCCCTGAAGGAGATGCTGTTTCCTGACCTTGTATTCATCATCTTGGTATAGCGAAGTCACTTTTTTGTGGTTTTGTTTTTCAGAACACTATAGAGTGCATAGCCCTATCAGGGCTAATGGTTCCCCTGGCAGGATTCCACATGAGGAAAGTGTAATGGTGCATATGCAGCAGATGGTGCCTGCGTAAGTGGTCTCTGCAATCCCACTGTCCCCTGCTTCTGTCTTAAGAAAGCACTGTTATGGAAAGCATAATAGGTGAACCTTAACAAGGGGGCCTTATTCGTGTGATATGCAGACAGTCATCTTGCACTTGTCAGATGCAGTGTGTGGTGGCTCTCCCAAGAATGTAAAGAATCCAAAGATTCTGAAACTAAGTGTAGATCTGTATCAAGCGGTGTCAGAGTTGATGGCAGTCTTTTTAGCTACTACTGCTTTCAAACAGATTCGATAGCAAGGAATCTTGCATTTACACAAGCTCCACCACAGTGATGTCGTACATCAGTAATTTAAGGAGGAACTGGGTCGTACTTGTGCAGGTTAGCCAGGAGATTAGTACTTAACCAAGGGGTCCAGCATGACCGTCAAAGTCATCATTACAGGTCTGGACAGAAGATGCTGTCTCAAACTGGCCTGGTCTGTTTCTTTATGCCTGTCCTCCATTCTGTCTCCTACTTAAGATAAACCAAAAAAAATGTCTCTTGTGCTACCTCTGATAAAATGAGTCACCAGTTCTATCCTCCTCAGAGTATGGTGATAGTGCTTGATGAATTAGTACGTGGACCTTAAAGTGCGACTTCTGCAACCCAACCAAAGACTCGAAGGCTGTTGGTTTGGATTATTTCACTGGTATCACTTTTAGGAGCATGTTTTTGAGGATGTTGCATTTGTTAGGTTTCTTAACCTCCCTTAACACAAGGCAGTCTTACCGAACAAAATTAGATTTTTCTCTCTTGTTCTGAGAAGACTGCCTGGACCCCAGCTGGCCAGACATTAAAAAAATTGGGTTCTCTATGCTTTTGTAAAATGTGCACGTCTGCAGTACCTGGTTTGGGATTCCCTTTATTTCCCATTACCAGTTCTTTATGGGGGTCTTTCATCCGAGGCCCCCAAGAAGGTGCACTCTGCTTGGGATTTTAACTCTGTTAGGGAAGCTAACTTTGCGGCAGCCACTGTCTCAAAAGGGTTGCAGCCCCTAAGTCAAGTAACCTGAAAGAGTCCTTATCTTTCTGTTCCTATATGGACACACAACCAGTGGGCTGGTATGCTTTGGCGTGTATTCTGCCCAGCATCAAACTCCTCAAAATATTAAGCTCCTTCCCTAACTCACAAATACATAGTCCTGTCTAAGCTCTCAAGACCTCATTGCCAGCATTAAGCCATATCGAGGTCTGTGAACAGTTTGACCCATAGGAGGGTAAGTACACTGCTTATTTGGTCAAGATAAGTGACTGAATCGCTAATGAAAAATTGAGAAAATCTACTTGTTTAGGCTTTTGTAGTGCTGTACTCAGTTTCTTTGCCTTCCCTTTTCATCCTGTTTTCCTTTCTCTCACTGATCGTTCTTGAATTAATATTTTTTACAGTCTCTTCAAAGGGGGAAAAAAAAAGATACAAACTGTTTCTATAATCATATGGTATTGGGTTAGTGGAATCTATTACTATTTGCTTGGCTAGTTCAAGCAGTGTGGACGAGTAGGCAAAAGAAGGGTTAAAAAAAACGTGCAAGCATAAGATCTGGTTGCCTGTTTCCACAGAGTGGGAAGCCTTTTTCCAAGTCTGTACTCAAGAAATGGGAAGAGTAAGAAGTTGGAGGAGTATTTTGATTAACTGATTTTTGGTCCATAGGCTTGCTTCTGCCGTACTTGGCACTTCGACTGCTATTCCGGTCAGGTCTTCCCTCCTTTCTCTCCTCTGCAGGAGTCCGGCACCATGGCCTTGGCACGGAGGAGAACAGGTAGTTTTCATTGGTATAAAAGCCTTCTAGGATCATATTTTCTGTCCATCTTCTCTTCTTTCTTTTAATGCCTACAGAAGCCCTGCACCCCTAGATTGGGAAGAAATTATCTCAGCTGTGTGAAGGCCCAACTTCACTTTCCAGATAGTTCACACTCTGGACTAAGGTGCGCAAGCCGTGACTCTTGAAGCAGTTCCTCCTCTGGGCCTGGCACTGGTGTTCTTGGAACTGACACTGGTCCCCTGGAGTGTACCTTTGGTTTCAGACCAATACTCCTTCATCCACACTGATGCCCCCTCCACTGGTGTTTTTTGACTGACATTGTCAGCACTAGGGGACACTAGGCCCTGAAATCTCAGCCGTGGGGCTCTGTTGATGGCAGTGGTACTGGCACCATTTGTCGCATTTGAGTTCTTGGTGTCCAAGGTCCCTGCATTTACAGTGGGACGTGGCTTCTCTATGCTTAAGGCCAGAGTCTGTGCTAGCTGTGTTCAGTTTCCTATTTCTGTGGTTTTGTTTGTGCTGGACCCCCAGTATTACAGTGGGTTTGTCAGTACAGAGGAGATTAGTGTCTGGCACACACAGACTTTGTTCTGTCTCGATGCTGCAGATATGTGGAAGTTCATAGTGTTTCACTGTTTCAGTCATTACAATTGGGTTATTCTGCTGGCAGGCTACCCGCACTCTGCCCGAGTTCCAAAGTTTAGTTCCGGCGTCGGTTGTTGCCGATTCCTCCGACAGTGCGCCAGGGGTATAAAAGATGCAGCCGAAGCCATTTTCTTCAGTCTTTCTTGCCACGCGGTGCCTGGAGTAAGAGCAGTTAGCAAGTGCTAGTCGGCAGACTCCTGAGATTTTCAAATTCGAATTTCAGATCCGAAGTCTTCATTAAAGCCAAGTACCCTGTTGGGGAAACTTTTTCCTTGCTCCAGACCGATGTCAGAAATAGTTACTAATTGTATTTCTTGTGGGAAGCAAACACTAAAGCAGCTCTAAAGACAAAGAAACAAGTACAGCATTCTCTTGGACAGACCTCCATGCCTAAAAAAACAGATGCTTAAAATGGCCGAAGATCTAATAACTTTGATCAGGGGTTTCCATCCCCCTCCTGATGAGAGGCCTAGGCAAGTGATAGAATATGAATCTTCAGATCAGGTTTCCATTTCCTCCGATTCCCCTACTGAACAGGAATATACTCTTCCTCCCTATGAGGATTGTGATGCTGAAGAATCTATCCCTTCAGCCTCTCGACCCTGCATACTATGAGGGAGCATTTCCACTGGGAGAGCAAAGATTACTTTGAATCCAAGAAAAGGCCCAGACTTCCTTTTATTACTTCAGCACAGGCCCCTTGCTATTCCTCCTGTTTTAGACATTGTAGATGTATTCTCAGAGTCCGTTCTGTCTCCTGACTCTCTACCACCAGCTCCTGTTAAGCCAGACAGATACTACAGAGTTCCTGATTCACATAAATTTCTTAAACCCCGCTGCTGACCCAGAAACTCTCTCAGGGTCCCAAAGTGGTCAAGGCTTCTACTGCAAAAAAACCCTATCCCCTCTGATAGGGATTCAAGGGCCCTGGACAGATGGGAGGGGGGCGGGGAAGATTTATACTTCTGCTACCTTGGCTGTAAGAGCTTTAAATTGTCAGTTTCATATGCTTAAATATCAGCAGTATCTTGTATCACTGCTTAAACAGAAAATGTTGACAAATTCACAATGTGCAGAAAATAAAGAAATGCAGGACTTACTGCATGCAGCTGAACAAGTGGGAAAGCATATTTTGCATTGTGGTTTTGATTCTTTGGAGGCCTCCTGCAGGGCCGCAGTTACGGGTTCTGTAATTAGGAGGCATGCATGGTTAAAAGAACAGAACCGGCCTGATCATGTTAAAGCAAAACTATTAGATGCTCCTTTACAGCATGATACCTTGTTTGGTGTTAAAGCAGAAGAGGTGTTGAAGAAAATGGAGGACAAAGCTAAATCTATGGAGGACAAAGCTAAATCTATGCAGACAGTCAAGGATTTCTTACAGGTACAGCCTCCCAGATTAGCAGGAACTGGCCTACAAAGAATTGGTCCTTTCCAATGTCAGGCCACAAAGAGGCAGATAGACGCCCCAGAGGCAGATCACAGCCCCAAGGTTCATACTGGCCTAAACAATGGGGTGCTTCTACCTCCAAAAGCAGAGGAGAAAAATCACAGCCATACAGGAAACCGTCTCAATGACTTCCCCTGCCAGCACCAAGCACTTGTCTTCTGGCAGCTCCTTTGGGGAGAAAACTAGCACTTTTTTTCACAAAATTGGCACATGATCACCCAGGACAAATGGGTCTTAAATATCGCGTCACAAGGCTACAGGTTCCACTTTCACACCCTGCCAAGGCCAGACGGTATGCCAGACCTGCCACGCAGTCAATGGGCAGAGACTCAAAAACAAGTTTCATCCCTCATGGACATGAGAGCCGTTCAGTAAGTAGCACAGCAAGAGCAGGGACTAGGATTTTACTCCAGTCTATTCTTGGTACCCAGAAAGGACAAAGCCTGTCTATACTAAACACATTCCTGGATATTCCAAAATTCAAAATGTTAACTCTGCAGCAGCTTCTGCCCATGCTGGGCAAGAAGGCTTGGCTTGTGACTTTAGACCTAAAAGAGGCATACCTGCATGTCCCAATCAGACAATCGTGCAGAAGATACCTCAGATTTATAGCTGGCTCAATGCACTACCAATTCTCTGCACTGCCCTTTGGCTTACCTACTGTGCCCCGGGTCTTTACAAAATGCCTGGCATCAGTAATTGCATTTTTTTTGCCGACAGAGGAATACAAATATATCCTTACTTGGACGACTACCTTATTCAAGCAGAGAACAAGGACATTGTACTACAGCATCTGGTGTTTGTAAAAAGATTACTAGCAGGTCTAGGGTACACAGTAAACGAAAATAAATCAAAACTCATACCCTCTCAAGAGATAATATTCCTGGGGGCAAGCATAAATACAACTACCCAGATGGCTTCTCACGCCAGACAGACAACTGACTACTTATTTCAAAATGTTTGCAACAAAGACCCAGTTATCTGCAAGAAAAATTCTGCAGGCTTTGGGCTTCATGGCATCCTGCATTCTTCTAATTCCATATGCAAGACTGCATATGAGGAAACTTCAGTGGTATCCAAGAAGTGTTTGGACTCAACATTGCCACAGCCTGGAAACAATAATTACCCTCATTCCGTGCCTGCAACATGAGTTTTGATGGTAGGCAAAAGCTTGTCACCACAACACTGGACAGCCATTTACCTTACCCACATCCAGGCAGACATGGACAAACAGATGCATCAGATTATGCCTGGGGGGCCCACATGGCAGGAAGATGTATTCAGGGCACATGGTCCACAAGTCAAATGCATCTACATATCAATCAGAGATGCTAGCTGTTCAAAATGCCCTGACAGCCTTCAAGGATCTACTTCATCCAGGACAACTACTGATAGTGACGGACAATACTACAGTCATGTGGTACATAAACAAGTAGGGGGACACACATTCCTACCCCCTCTGCAGACTAGCCATGAACTCGTGGGGCACAGCATTGACCTACCAAGTACATCTGCAAGCACAATTCCTGCCAGGAAGGATAAATACTCTGGCAGACGAACTAAGCAGAAACCTAATGGATCCCCACGAGTGGAAATTGGATCCACAAGTCTTCAGCATGATAACAAGGAACTGGGGATGCCCGGGCATAAACCTATTTGCCTCCCCGCACAGCTGCCAACTACAGAGATTCTGCACAAAGACTTACCACAAGCAAGCATGGAAAGTGGATGCTCTGTCTTTCAGCTGGAAAAACCTAACGGTATATGCCTTTCTTCTTCTGCCTCTCCACCCCAAGGTACTCCTCAAGGTTAGACAAGAGAAGCCAAAAATGATGCTGATTGCCCCAGACTGGCCCCGCCAGCACTGGTACCCAATCCTAGAGAGCTTGTCTCAATGCCCAGCTTGTACATTACCTCAAATTCCTCACTTATTGACCCAACAAGACCATCGGATGCTGCACAGCCAACTCAGGACCTTAAACCTGGCAGCATGGCAGATAATGTAGCAATTCAAGACGCACCTCTCTCTAAAGCAGTGAAGGATGTTATTTAGGAGGCCTTGCACCAGAAAATCTTGTGCGGAAAAATGGAAGAGATTCTGTGCTTGGAACCAGGCACAAGGTATTGACACGATTGTTCCAAATATTCCTCAAATTTTGCAATTGAGATACTGGATAAAGGCCTTTCTTCATCAATTAAAAGTCATGCCTCTGCCATTTCAGCTCATTACAATACAAAACCACCTATTTTTTCTCATCCATTACTAAGGCAGTACCTCAGAGGGGCCAAAAACATAAGATCCCCAAGGAGAGCACCAATACCTGCATGGGACCTCAACTATGTCTTGGAAAAACTCACACTGCCTCAGTTTGAGCCAGCCTCTGCAGCTGATATAAAATTCTTATCCTGGAAAACCACTCTGCTCCTTGCAATAACCTCCGCTAGATGAGTCTCTGTTACAGGCACTCATGGCTGTGGAACCTTTTATCATTTTCCATCCTGACAGGGTTTCTCTGAGGACAAACCGTACATTTATGCCTAAGGTAGTGTCTAGTGTGGCCCTTAACCAAACAATTAATTTGCCTACCTTTTACCCAAACCCACAGAATAAGGGGGAGAGACTTCTGCATTCTTTGGACATTCACAGGCAGCTACGCTTCTACTTAGACCGAACCAAAGCTTTCCGAAAGGCTGGACAATTTCTATTGGCATGTGCTGCAGGGTCACAAGGAAAGCCCATCTCAAAGTGGACTATTTCAAAGTGGATAGGTCACTGCATTCGTTTCTGCTATTCAGAGCATGGCAAATCAGTGCCTAAGGGCATTGGGCCTCATTCAACCAGAGCAGCAGCCCTTTCAGCAGCCTTCCCAGAGGAGTACCAACCAAAGACATCTTAGAGGCTGCAACATGGAGTTCAGTGCATACTTTTACAAAGCACTATCACTTGCCTCTACTCTAAATCCAGGGCAGGCTTTGCCACTGCAGTTCTGCAGGGCCTGATGGCCTCTCCTAATCCTGTTTAGCACCAGCCTCCCCAACCGTAGCTTTGGAATTCAACCCAATTGTAATGACTGCAACAGTGAAACACTGAACATAGTACAGTTGTGTACCTACCGTAAATGTAGATGTTAGAGTGTATTCACTGTTGCAGTCCAGGTTACCCTCTGACCATCCCCCTTTTTTCCTTGCTGGGACTTATCTGTACTTCTGTATTCTATACAACCTATGTGATGTATTTGCTTGTAGATGAAGGAAAAGTTGTTTTTTGTATATGCATGCTTTTTGGCATAGTTTAGCCTACCATTTTAGGGGCACCCGACATCTGGGGCAAGAAAAACTGAAGACAATGGCGTCTGCTGCATCTTTTGTACCCCTGGTGCACTGACGTCGGGGAGGAGGTGACTGCAACCAATGCCGGACCTAGACTTTGGAACTCGGGCTGACTGCGGGTAGCCTGCCAGCAAGATAACCCAATAGTAATGACTGCAACAGTGAATACACTCTAACGTCTACATTTATGGTGGGTACACAACTGTGCTTTCCTTTGCCAGTCATCTTACTTATTCTGGCCAAGGCAACTTCTAGGGCCTGTGCTGTTGAGATCCAGGGCACCCGCTTCCCTGGGTAGTGCATATGATCCCAGGACCCCCTAAGGAAGAGGCAGTCCAAGAGGAAGCTCCTAGACTCCCCTTAAGGGTGCCGCTCCCTGCCTTTCCCTTTATACAAATAGTGATGAAGGTAAGTCCCAAGCTCCCCCCCCCCTTGCCCCCCCCCCAATATCCCTTCTGGAAGGCATTACCTTTAGCAATATTCATGTAGTGATGATACAGAGAGCATCTTGGCCTGTAGACCCAGCCTCCACTGAAGGAGAATTTTTACTGGAAGCAACAAGACCTTTTCTCCAGCAGCTTTAGTGCCTTCACCCTTGTGTAGTGCATGCACCTGACAAACTAGTTGACATGGTCTGTTGAAAAGAATAGATGGAACCTGATACGGCCAAAATTATCTCAAGGAAGTTTTTATAGTGCTGTGGCATCCCAGAGGCAGGCAGAACTGGAGCAAAGGACCCCTTCCAGCCTTAATGGTGATAGTTGTAGCCACACTCGAGGATATTCTGGCCTTTTCTCCACCAGAGAATTCTGGATGGTGAACAGATTGGGGAAGTGGGAGGTGTACGTTCTTCATCAGAGCTGTGTGGTACATGGTGCATGTGGTCAGAATTCAAGACATGTCAGGAAACTGTTTGACACCCTAACAGTTGCCAGCAGGTTACCAAACGTCGCAAGTGAAAGTCCAGGTGGCAAAAATAAGTACCATCACCCGCACCATGTTTCCATTTTGCTGTGAATAGTAGCAGGTTCATATTTAGCAGTGAAGAGAGAAGCCTGGCTACGCCTTACAAATTTTGTGCATCACTTTAAGGTGGCATTCTTTACTGCACCCTCTGGCGCCATGTTATTTGGACAACAAGTTAAGGAGAAGCTGGATTTGTGAGCAAGAGAGCAAAATGTCAGCAGCGGTTTGGGTAAAGTTTGCAGCCCCTCTGTGAATATTCCAGAGGATTCAGAAAGGTGACAAGAACGTGTGGTTTCGTAAATCCCAGCAGGCCCAGAGCAGAAGTTTCCAAAGTAGAGGGAATTTTCAGTCAGACAACTGTACCAGAGGCAAAGGTGGTCCCAACCACCAGAGCCCCCCAGTTGATCGTTTTGGGAATATTACCCTTCAAATCCTGAAGGGGCTCGCCGAAAAGCGAGTAAACACTGATCTTTTGCTAGATTTAAGCTTGTTTTTTTGCATTTAATCAATACCTGCACTTTAAAGTTTGTCTTTTTGTTGATTTAACTGTTGAGGCTGCCCACTCAAGTGCGCTAGCCTGTGTAAAGTATTTTCTGTGCATTCTCTGTTGCCTGTTTAAAAAAAGACAAAAAAACAAAACAAAAAAAAAAAAAAAAAAATCATTGTTTTCCCGCTTTTCCTGAACTAGAATAGTCCCTAATACAGGCTTTGCTGTATTCTGGACTTTAGAGTAGTTCCTGTGTTGCCCATTTCCTTACTTGGATAGATGGAAGCTTCTTTGTTCACCAGTGGGAGTGGGGAGCTTTGAGCAGCCTATCTGTCCCTGGAGGAGTGACCTCAGCACAAGATCTTGTTTATTGGCCGTTTTGGGCTAATTCCTAGCTCTTTCAACTCCCCTGTTTAAAAACCCGCTTTAGCGCGTCTTTGTGCGATTTTGCGCATAGCGTGGCATCGGGCAGCACCGCCTAAACAGGTTTAAACTATTACCGGCTCCACAAAGTCTTCTCTTCACTCTTTCCCTTGGAACTGATCTTCATCTCAAAAGAAGCACTCTATTCTCAGTTTATAGCCTCTCACTTGCACTTAGAAGAAATGTAAAGTACTAAATCCTCTCTCATACTCTTCAAAATACTTAACTGATCCTCTTAGATCAGTCAGAAGTAGAATTCATCAATATCCTGACATGTCCAAAGGTCAGTTTCATGTGTACTCTCCAGTCCAGCTGGTTAATATGGGAATTTTAAGGCAGTGTTACAACTGCCGTATGTACACAGCCAACCCTCTCCTCCCAACAAGATCACATATATGTGAGAGATGCAACTATATTGCCAAACTGGTGGCTGAGCTCTCTCGACCCATGACTGGCACAGTTAATCAGGAGAAGATAACCGCACACATCACAAATCCAATCTCACATAGACCTATAGCAACAACAAACCAAACACATGAACACACAAAAACATACTCGGAGGCTCTAAATAAAAATCTGCCTAAGCAGCAGAGACTTCCAAAGCAGACACCCAAACAACTGCTACCCCACAACAATACCCACGTATCACGTAGTCCACAAATTCAGTGTGCTGCACAGTCACAGCCCTTAAGGCTAAACAACACACCAAATACACTTGTAATAGGTGACTTTATAGTCAGACACACTGACGTCCCACTCACCATGCTGAAGAAGGTCACTGTAAGCTGTCTGGTGCCAGGATCCGCCACATAACACACGCACTCGGGACACGCCAAAGCAAGTACAAATATGACTCCGTTATTGTCCATGCTGGTGTGAATGACCTGAGACGTACCTGCCTGGACTACAAGAAAAGAGACATAGAGGAGCTCTCTGATCATGTAGCCCAGGCTGGTATCACCCTGACCTTGAGTAGCATCTTACCCTTACCAAGAATGCCACAGTATAAAGACAAAATGATAAGCTTTAACAACTGGTTAAAATATTGGTGTCATTCAAAGGGGGGGGTCCAGTGTCTGTCAGCCTGGGATGACATGCTAGACAAGCCACGTTGCTTCGCTAGGGACGGCTTGCTCCTGTCACCCTTGGGCTTTCGAATACTGGCTAAGGCTCTTGCCACCCCCATAGTGCCTTTTTTAGGCAAGGCTCAAAAGACAAACCCACCTCCATAGACAATACAGGGAAAAAGAAGCTAAGGGTAATGCTGCTCAACGCCGGAAGTCTAAACCTCAAAATGCACGCACTCGAGACTCTCCTCCGTATGGAGAACATCGATGTCTGTGCAGTAACAGAGACCTGGTTCAAGGCTCCCGAGAGCACCCCAGCACTACCAGGTTATACTTCATACCATGCTTTTCGGCCACAAAAGGAGGGGGAGTATCCATATACATGAGATACCCCCACACCTCCAGGTTAGTAGCACTGCACGAAGCAACAGAAACCATCCACTTGAAACTAACAGTGGGCAAAACTGCCTTTCAATTTATAGCCTTCTACAGACCACCCTCCCAAACTCGGGAACCCCACTCTGCTTTCCTGAAAACAGTGGAGAACATGAAGGTCTCTCCAAACACAGTCATATTGGGTGACTTCAACTACCCAAATATTGACTGGGATAACTACTCAAGCCCACACACCCTCGACCAACGGTTCCTAGATTTTATAAACTCAAATGCTATGGAACAACTGGTCACCACCCCCACAAGAAGGGAAAACGTATTGGATCTGATCATCACAAACATAGGGACTGTATGTTCCACACCAGAGGTACCCCTCACTGGTAAGGTCAGACCACAAATTAATTACACTGGACCTCCATATCCCGTCCCCACCCACAGCCAAGATAACCACGGTGAAGAACTTCTCAAAAGCAAACTAAACACTTCTCAAAACTGAGGTGGTATCCTTCAAAGCCCTTGGGCCACTGGAAAACACGTCTCAAACCGCAGAATCCTTTACAAACGCATTCTATGGACACCTACAGGAATGTATGGATCGTGCCATCCCAAATAAAACCAAGACTCACTCCTCCAAAGGCAGGAGACCTGTCTGGTGGACCCTGGCCATAAATAAGCTATACGACAAAAGGAGGAAGCTACTACATGATGAAGCAAAATCCCAAAAAGGGAAGGCATCTCTGATCAGTACTAGTAAGAAGCTTTGATTCCTCATCAAATCATCTAAGGCCAGCTTCGAAAGCAAAATTGCACAAGATACAAAGGACAATCACAAGGCCTTCTTTAGTTTGTCAGGAAGCTGGGCCGCAACTCCCAGATATTCTCAGAGTTAGTGCAAAATGACAAAAAATACACTGAACCAACAGACATTGCCAACATCCTGGCAGACAGATTCAGTGCAAATCCCCCTCAAAAGAGCAAATCTCCATCCCAACAGATTGTAATCTCTCAGACATCACATATGATCAGGTGAGAGCTGCCCTCTCCAAAGCAAAAAAAAAACAGCATCAATGGGACCGGACGGTGTCCCGGGATGCGTCTTACATGAGCTACAAGATTAACTTAACCCTCACATTAAGTCCCTGTTCAAGCTCAGCCTTACCATAGGATATGTACCCAAGGAATGGCGTACATCAACGGTGGTCCTGCTCCAAAAGGGAGGTGCCACAATGCACCCCGGAAACTATTGCCCTATAAGCCTGACTAGCCTGGTCTGCAAAGCTATGGAGCGTATCATGGAACTCGTAAACAATGATATCGGAAACCTTCAGACACTGGATCCTACCCAGTTCGGCTTTAAGGGCAGATCTTGCCTCTTGAACCTGGTCTACTTCTTTGAAACAGTTACCAGGGCCAAAGACTAAGGGAAAGTAGTCCACACAGCCTACTTGGACCTCGCAAAGGCCTTCGACACACTACTCCACTCGGGTATCATAAATAAGCTCACTAGCTTAAATATCAACCACTGTCACAAGATGGGTTGCAAACTGGATTAGGGATAGAACCCATATGGTCAGAATCGCAGGTGCCTTGTCACTCTAAACCAGTTACAAGTTGAGTTCCACAAGGTTCAGTCCTGGGACCTCTCTTGTTCGTTATTTATTTCTCTGAGGTTCAGGCAAACACGGGAGGACTACGGCTGACCAAGTTCGCTGTTGACTGCAAACTGGGTGCCATAATAGACTCTCCGGCTGACACAAGCATACTCCAAAAGGGTTTCAGAGACAGATAACTGGTGCCAAAGTCATGGCCTGAAGCTAAATGCTAAACAATGCATAGTCATCCCCTTTGGGAAAAACAAAGTGCCCACAGACTACCACATAGGAGGTAACACATTAAGTACGGAGGAAGTAATGAGGGATTTGGGGACCCAAGTAGATTAATCTCTCCTTTGACAATCACGTTGCCAAAGTGGTTAGAAAGACCTTCTATATAGTCCACCTCCATCACGAAAGGTTTCACATTTAGATAGAGAGGTCTTCGTGCCACTCTATTCATCACTCATCAGGCCAATAGAGTACAATGCACGATTTGTGATGTACCTTACCCGACACCTGCAGCAACTGGAAAGACCCCAAGAGTACCTCACCAAGAGGATCAAGGGACTCAGATGCCCTGTGCAGTTAGGCTAAAGAAACTCCAGCTCTACTCAGTTGCTTACCGCCTACTCGGAGGCGATCTGTGCCTGACGTATATAGCCATGTCCAACCCAGAATTAATGGACATGCTCCACCTCAAGAAATCCAAATCCCTTAGAGCTACACGTTCTAGATAGTTAAACCTCAGCACAGAAATAAATAGGACATGCTGGAGGGACAGATTCATATCCCTGAGGCTCCCATCACTCGAACAAACTCCCAGTCAGGGTTAGGCAGAGCCCTCACTGACCCTCAAAGAGAAATCTTGACGAGTGGATGGGAGATCGTAAGTATACCCCCGGGATCTCTTAGACAGAGGCACAATAAACTAACCATAAATGGACTATATTCTGTGACCTACTATTTCATAGGCACAGTCTACAAATCTAAAAGGGTGGTGAAAGGCCTAACACACACTCTGGCTAGGCTTATAAATGCCCTAGGGCAGATAGCCTAGTGTCAACCTATGACTGCCCCATTCTGGAGGCAGTTGGGGCACCCCCCCCCCCCCCATTCTGTGGTGTGGCAGGTCGTCGTGTTGGAAAAGTAGATATTTGATGGTGGATAGAGGCTTTTTGTTCCCTTTTTGGCAGTGCTCATAAATGCGTTTTGTCACGCTCCTTCAGTTCCACACCAGAAAATAGCTGTCGAGGAGGTACAGCACATCTTCCAAAAAAAAAAAAAAAAAAAAAAAACCATCCCAAGACATTCACCCGAATTAGAGAGCATCCAGGTTCTTTTTTGGTGCTCAGAACGACAAAGGGACTCCAGAATTACCCTGTGCTGGACTAAACCAGTTTGTGAACAAATCTTTGGTCTCTGGACGGTCCATATGGCTGTATCCACAAGCAAAGTAGTAGATTTGCTCTTTGGACATCAAAGACATGTAGCTAAATAGAACAGTAATGAAATCATGAAAATTCCTATGCTTCCAAGTTGGATCCTATCATTCAGTTTCGGGACGTGTCCATTGGACTTGACACTGCCCTCTCCCAGGTGTTCAAGTGCACAGTCCCAAGTTGCAGGCCACATGCGAGTACTAAGGTACAGAGTTGTTCATTGTGTTTCACTGTTCCAGTTCTAACAAATGGATTGTCTGGCTCCTGGTAGCCCTCAGTCGGCCAGAATACCAAAGGTATGTAAAAATGCTGTCTGTTGTAAAGGACGTTGGGGCGTCCGATACAAAACGAGGCAGCCAACATCACCTCCTCAGTCTTCCTTGCCGCGGAGCCCGAAGCAGAAGCTTTTTATGCACGAGTGCCTGTCGGCAGTTTACCTTTGTTGGTTTTTGACTTTCAAGAGTTGAAGTCCACTACAGCTAAGTACCCCATTGGGGATGCTCTTTTCTTGCCTTAACGAATGTCAGAAAAAGTTAATAATTGCCGTACCTGTGGAAAGCAGATTTTCCATAGAAAGTTTCATTCCTGTTGCATTATTTGTTTAGGCTTTGACCACAATGTTTCTGAGTGTGATCTCTGTGCCTCCTTTAAGCTGTGTACTGTCAGTCGTCGGGCTAAGATTTTGACTAGGCATTTTGGAGTTTGGACCAAGTTTGTTGGTATGGCGTCCCCCGGTCTTCAGGCTTCGGATTTTCCGAAGAAACGCAAGGATTAGGACTATGACTGGCCTCAGAAAGCTAAGTCATCTGATGAGGTTTAGTTGGTAGGCAGTCTGGCGGTGGCCAGTGAGATAACTTTGCAGTTCCTGCAGTTTGCAGATGTACAACTGCAGGCTTTGATGGAGTCAGAGCGCCTTAGGACTTTGGCCTCCGTTTTGCCTTCCGACCTGTTGCCGGTTGCCTCTTTGGCTGGAGCCGCTAAGCTGATGCCGGAGTCCAAGGCCTCCGTTTTGCGTTCTGACCGCAATCTTCTTCCTTCAACCTCTGCTGCAACTTCAGTGGTTGCCAGGCCTCGTGAGTCCTTCAGGTTTGCAGGTAAATCTTCCATTCGTAAGCCTGTGAAAAGGCAAGCTCCAGCTTCTTCCCATTCCCCTCAATTCCAAATTGTTAAAATGGTTAATGATTTGTTGACTCTTATTTAGGGGTTCTCAGCCTCCTCTTTCTAAAAGGAGTAGGAATGTTTCTCCTGAGGTTTTGTCCTGCTCAAGTTCTGATTCTTCCGGCATTTCTGCTGGGAAATTTTCTCAGGCTTTTTCTCCCTTTGAGGATTCTGATGCAGAGAAATCGATCCCTTCGGCCTCTCCTCCAGAGGATTTCTCCTTTGGTGATACTTTAAATACCCTCAGAGAACATTTTAAATGGGAATGTCAGGATTATCCCCAATCCAAGAAACAGATTAGGGTGTTTCTGGATTTACCTCAGCATAAGCCTCTTACTATTCCCCCTGTGTTGGAAGTTGATGATTTTCTGGAAAATTCGTTTTCTCCAAATTCGGTTCCTCCTGCTCCCAGGAAACCTGACTGGTACTACAGAGTGCCTGATTTTCATCTGTATCTTTTCAGGAATCAATTGGCGGATCCAGAGGTTATTTCTCAGGGCCCTAAAGGATTTAAGGCCACTGTTACCTGGAATCCTGTTCACTCTGACAGTGAGTCTAGCAATCTAGATAGGTGGGGCAAGAAGGTTTATACCTCTTCCAGCCTAGGTATTAGGGCTACCAATTGTCTGTTTCATATGCTGAAGTACCAGCAGCACACCTTGGAGGCTAAGTCTAGGATAGCAAGTGTACCTCTTTTGACAGAGTAAGGATATGCAGGATTTACTGAATTCCGCCAGTCTGGTCAGTAAGCATTCTTTGCATTATGGTTTTGACATCCTTGAGGGCAGGACTACAGCTACTGGATCTGCTATTGGAAGGCACGCTTGGCTCAAGAGAACAGCCTCTTCCGGAACCTGTCAAGGCTAAGCTTTTGGATGCACCTTTGCATAAAGACAGTCTAAAGCAGAGGAGGTACTGAAGAAGATGGAGGATAAGGCCAAGTCCATGCAAACTTAAGGATTTTCTGTAAGTTCAACCCTCCTCGCTTTAGCAGGAATTACCCTTCCAAGAGTTGGACCTTTCCTGATAGCAGCAGATAGAGCCATTCCAGAACTAGATTAGGGGGCAACCTGTCAAAGGTCTAGGCGTTGGCAGGCTTTCACCTCTAAAGGGGGAAGCTCCAAGCCTGCATCTCAGTCAAAACGCTGTCAATGACTTTTTACAACTTTTTCCTGTTCTTGCTTTCCAGGAGAGTCCTTTAGGGGGAAGGTTGGCCCTTTTTGCAGATGGCTGGGCCACTATCACAAATGACAAATGGGTGCTCAGAACAGTGACCCTAGGGGCACAAGTTTTCTTTCCCCACCTTTCCAGCTCCCAAGGGATTCCCGGACATTCTTCCAAACCAAAGGGCAGAAGTAGAAAAACAAATTCTCTGTTTCATCTGGGAGCAATAGAATCTGTTCCTGCTCAGCAGGTAGGCCAGGGCTTTTATTCCAGGCTTTTCCTAGTTCCAAAAAAGGCTCCTGGCGTCCTAGCCTGGATCTTACTATTCTGAACTCTTTCCTAGTAATTCCAAAGTTCAAAATGTTCCCTCTGCATCAGATGTTCTTAGTGATTCACTGTTGCAGTCATTACATTTGGGTAATCTGCTGGTAGGTTGTCCTCAGTCGGCCAGAATTCCAAAGTCTTGGATCCTGTGTCTGTTGTCTTCTCTTCTATGACGTCTGGTCATCAGGGGTATAAAACATGCCATTTTCTTTAGTCTTTTCTTGCCGTGCGGTGCCCAAAGCAGAAGCATTTCGCAAGTGCCGGTCAGCAGACTACTGAAATATCCGAGTTTGAGTTTCAGAACCAAAGTCTTCACTAAAGCCAAGTACCCTATTAGAGAAACTTTTTTTTTTTGCTTGCTTTTTACCGATGTCAGAAAAAGTTAATAATTGTATTACTTGTGGGAAGCAAGAACCTCATAAGAATTTCCATTTATACTGTATTCCTTACCTAGGCCCTGATCACAACGTGCCTGGCTGTCTGTCTTGTGCTAGATTTAACCAACGCACTGTTAAGCGTCGGTATATGTTTGCATCAAAGTATTTTGGAAACAGATTTAACTCAAATGTTGTCGGATATCGGTCCGACTACCGGAGTATATAAAAAATCGCAAAGAAAAGGACAGAGAAAGGCAGTTGAGATCCAAAACAGACTAAGCTTCTAAGCCAGTCGCCGGTTTGCCGGTACTCAGTGAGGTGCCTTCGCAGCCCCTGATACCCACTACCTTCGAGTCGCAGGCCTCTACCGGCACCCATGTGGAGTCCGGCAATGCCGCAAGATACTCATGGTATTGGACCGACTGAAGTATCTCCCTCTGGGTCCGGGGCCACTAAGCAGGCACCAGCTTCTGAGGGTGTATTCAGACCTCAGCATTTGTACATCAAACCGATAGCTGCAAAACCAAAGACAAAAGCAACTTCTAAACCTAAAAAACCGATGCATGAGCCACATGCACAGGCCTCTATGCCTAAAAAACACATGATCAAAATGGCTGAAGACCTTATTACCTTGATCAGGGGTATCCATCCCCCTCCAGATAAGAGGCCTAGGCAAGACTCTGATTATGAATCTTCAGATCAGGTTTCTATTTCTTCTGATTCCTCTTCTGATCAGGAATTATCTATACCTCCCTATGAGGATTCTGATGCTGAGTAGTCTATTCCATCTGCATCTCCTCCCGAGGATTATTCATTTGGAGAAACCTTGCATACTTTGAGGGAGCATTTTCACTGGGAGAGTCAAGACTTCTCAGAATCAAAAAAGAGGCTCAGGGATTTCCTTCTCCCTCAGCACAAGCCTTTAGCCATTCCCCCTGTTTTAGTCATTGTGTATGATGTGTTTTCAGAGTCGAGCTTGACCCCTGTCTCCTTACCGCCGGCTCCTAGTAAGCCTGATAGATATTAGAGTCCCCGACTCACATAAATTTTTATTTAGAAACCCTGCTTCTGATCCTGAAGCTGTTTTGCAGGGTCCAAAGGGGGTTAAGGCTTCAACATCAAAAACCCTACCCCCTCTGACAGATTCTAGGGCACTGGACAGATGGGGAAAAAAGGTTTATACATCTGCAGCCTTTGCAATCAGGGCCTTAAATTGTCAATTTCATATGCTTAAGTACCAACAACATGTTAAGGGATTGCTGAAACAGAAAATTATGTTTATTTCAGAATGTGCAGAAAATAAAGAATTGCAGGAATTATTGCATGCAGCTGAGCAGGTTGGAAAGCATACTTTGCAATGTGGTTTTGATTCTTTAGAGGACTCGTGCAGGTCCACAGTTACTGGATCTGTGATTAGGAGGCATGCCTGGTTAAAGGAACAAAATTTACCTGATCATGTTAAAGCTAAATTGCTAGATGCTCCTTTACAGCATGATTCTCAGTTTGGTATTAAGGCAGAAGAGGTTTTAAAGACAATGGAAGTCTATGCAAACTGTAAAGATTTCTTACAAGTGCAGCCACCAAGATTCAGTAGTCATTGGCCTGCAAAAAATTGGTCCTTTCCTGTGTCAAACAGAGCTCAAAGGGGCAAATCCAGATGCCCTAAGGGTTCCAGGTACCAGGCTCAAGACTCGTACAGGTCAAAGCAGTGGGGTGCATCCACCTCCATATCTGGAGGAGATAAAGCGCAAACCTATAGAAAGCAATCCCAATGACTTCCCTCTGCCTACACCAAGCACTTATCTTTTGGCAGCACCCATAGGGGGAAAATTAGCACTTTTTGCTCAAAATTGGCAGTTAATAACCAAGGACAAATGGGTACTAAGCATCGTATCACAGGGATACAGATTCCATTTCCACACTCTGCCATTGACAAATAGTTGGCCAGATCTGCAAAGAAAATCAATGGGCAGAGGCACAGAAACCGGTTGCGTCCCTCATAGATATGGGGGCCATTCAGACAGTACCAGAACAGGAAAAAGGAGAAGGTTTTTACTTAAGACTGTTCTTGGTACCCAGAAAGGACAAGGCCTGGCGGCCAATACTGGATTCATCGATATTGAACACGTACCTGGACATTCCAAAATTCAAAATGCTGACTTTGCAGCAGCTTCTGCCCATGCTGGGCAAGAATGCTTGGCTGGTGACTTTAGACCTAAAAGAGGCATACTTGCATGTCCCAATAAGACAGTCGTGCAGAAGATACCTCAGATGCAAGGCTGGCTCAATGCATTACCAGATGTCCTTCAAGAATGCAACTGCAGTCATAACATATGGGTTGTCCTGCCTCAGGCAGCCCTCGGTCGGCCGGATTCCAAAGTCTGGGTCCGGCGTCTGTCGGTGTTGCCTCGTCTCCGTCAGAACGGCTGGAGTATAAAGGCATCGGCCGACGCCATCTTCTCCAGTCTTTCTTGCCGCGCGGTGCCCGAAGCAGAAGCAGTTCGCAAGTGCCGGTCGGTCAGCTCCTGTGTTTTCAGTACCGAAGTCATCTAAAAGCTAAGTACCCCGTTGGGGAACTTTTTTTCTTGCCTCAGCCGATGTCAGAACAAATTGAGAAAGTTAATAATTGTCTTGTGGTAAACAAATACCTCATAAGGACTTCCATTCTTATTGCCTACCTTGCCTGGGCCCGGACCACGACGTCTCGGCCTGTGCTGCCTGTGCTTGCTTTAATAAGCGCACTCTCAGGCGCCGGGCAGAATTTGCCGAAGACTTTTTCGGCGAATCTTTCGCTTATATCATGCCGTCGGAACAACCGACTACTCAATCTTCCAAATAACTAAAGGACCAGGACCGACATCCTTGGTCAGCATCCTCCACCGATACTCCTCCTAAACCCTCCGCGAGTGCTTCGGCCCCTTCGGAAGCGGTAATTCAACCGCTCCAGGCCGGCGACACAGCGTTAACTCGTCCTTCGGTCTCTGAGTCTACACCGGTGCCGGTTGCTGACTTTCCTCCAGAAACCAAAGTTCTGGATCTACCCGACACCATTCCTGTGGACAAGGTTACTCCTGCACGTGGGGCAGCTAGGCCTCCTGCATCCATGTCCATCAAGGCCTTTGCATGTGCTAAGGCCGCCAGCCAGGCCAAGGCCCATCCTAAACCTACTGCCCAGGCCCCTTCTGATAAACAGATCATGTCTCTTGCTGCAGACCTTATTTCTCTTATCAGGGGGTCTCAGCCTCATCCAGACAGAGGTTCTCAGCCGCCTGCAGAGAAAAGGCCCAGAACTGAGCAGGCCGGCAGCTTCTCTTCAGATGAAGCGTCTGGGGATTCTGAGCCTTCAGATACCCAAGAAGAATCCTTCCAGGCCTATGAGGACTCTGATGCTGAGGAATCAATTCCCTCTGCCTCTCCTCCAGAGGATTTCTCCTTCGGTGAAGTCTTACATTCTATGAGGGAGCATTTTAAATGGCAGGGTCAGGAATTCTCCGATTCCAGGAAAAGGCTACGTACCTTCCTCAAGCTACCCCAGCACAGGCCTTGAGCTATCCCTCCTGTTATGGATGTCCTGGATGATGATTTCTCCGACTCCAGTGCTAACCCTGATTCTCTCCCTCCAGCTACTGTCAAGCCAGACAGATATAGGGTCCCTGACACCCACAAACATCTCCTTAAGGCCCATTCTGTGGATCTAGAAACTATTTCACAGGGCCCCAAGGGAGTGGCTACTTCCACAGCCAAGAATCCACTGCCAGCGGATAGTGAAGCTAGGTCCCTGGAGAGATGGGGTAAAAAAGTTTATACCTCTACCACCCTGGCAATCGGGTCACTTAACTGCCTTTTTCATATGTTTCAGTACCAGGATTTTTTACTGGATGATTTACAGGAAAAGGTAGCCTCTCCAGAGCCTATTGATAGAAAGGCATTGCAGGATCTAGTACATAACACTCGGCAGGTTAGCAATCATTTTCTTCAGTGTGGTTATGATGCATTGGAGGCTTCATGTAGGGCAGCTATGACTATGGCTGTTATACGTAGACATGCTTGGTTAAAAGAACAGCCACTACCAGACCATGTTAAAGTAAAGTTACTTGATGCACCTCTGGAAAAACAGAAGCTTTTTGGTGCTAATGCACAAGATGTGTTGAAGTCCATTGAGGAAAAAGCAAAATCAGTGCAGACAGTCAAAGATTTCCTCCAGGTTCAGCCACCCAGATTCAGCAGGAATTGGCCTTCAAAGAATTGGTCCTTTCCAGACACTGACAAGTTTCAAAGGGGAAAAAACAGGCGTGCCCGAGGTAGAGGGCAATACCGAGGCTCCTACAGGGGCCGCTAATGGCAACCACCAAATCAAAGAAGTGGCGCAGGCAGCCCAGCTGCACCACAAGGACAAACACAATGACTCGACTTTCATACCGCCTACAAAAGCTCAAAGAGAAGCTCCTTTGGGCGGAAAATTATCCTTATTCTCAAAAAACTGGCATATCTTAACCAAGGACAACTGGATTCTGGATTTAATAGACAAAGGTTACAGATTCCACTTCCATACTTTACCAATAAGACAAGGCATGCCTTACCTGCCACTTCAAAGGGCAGAGGCACTCATTCAAGTTTCAAAGCTGTTAAATATAAAAGCAATAGAAAAGGTTCCTCCACAGGAACAAGGCCAGGGATTTTACTCAAGACTGTTCCTTGTTCCAAGAAAGGAAAACAAATGGAGACCTATACTGGACTTGTCTACTCTAAATACTTATCTCATTGTGCCAAAGTTCAAAATGCTGTCGTTGCAGCAACTCCTTCCCATGCTGGGCAAGGGGTCTTGGCTGGTCACTCTGGACCTCAAGGATGCATACCTGCATGTCCCAATCAGACAAAGCTGCAGAAGATACCTCAGATTTCTTGCAGGGACAGAGCATTATCAATTCTCAGCATTGCCGTTTGGCTTATCTACTGTGCCCAGAGTGTTCACGAAATGCCTGGCGTCAGTAGTGGCACACAGCAGACTCCAGGGGATTCAAATATACCCTTACCTGGACGACTGCCTCATACAAGCAGACAACAAGCAAACCTTGATAACAAACTTGGACTGTTATTCAATTACTACAGGCCTTGGGATACACAGTCTTGATTCAGAAATCAAGACTTCTGCCATCCCAACAGATTATTTTCCTAGGAGCCAAACTGGACGCAAACACAGATGGCTTGTCTCACAGAGGAAAAACAACAGCAGTTACCAGAGTACTTCAAAAGCCTAGCAAAGCTCTCCCAGCTGACTGCAAGGAAAATCCTGCAGGCCCTGGGATTCATGGCATCTTGCATTCTCCTGATACCTTTAGCAAGACTTCATATGAGAAAGCTGCAATGGTATTTAAAAACTTATGGTCCCAACACAGCCAAAGCCTAGAGGACGTAATCCCACTCATTCCATGTCTGCAAAGAGAATTTTTGTGGTGGGCTCAAGCAAGTCAGTTAAAGGCATGTCTTTCAACAAACCTCAAGCAGGTCAAACGATTACAACAGACGCCTCAGACCATGGATGGGGGGCACACATGGAGGGCAGATGCATTCAAGGCCAATGGACACCAAGGGAAAGGCATCTGCACATAAACCAAAAAGAAATGTTGGCAGTGATACATGCAATCGAGACTTTCGAAAAATCACTTCAAGGACAATTGCTAATAAGGACAGACAAACACCACTGTTATGTGGTATATAAACAAGCAGGGAGGCACTCATTCTTATCCCCTCTGCAGACTAACAATGATTCTCTAGGAAAAATCCCTAAGTCTGAAGATACATCTGCAATCCCAGTTTGTGCCAGGCAAGGACAATGTACTGGCAGACAAGCTGAGCAGAAATTTCTTGGATCCACACGAATGGATGCTGCATCCTCACATTTTCTCACAAGTAACAAGGACATGGGGAAGACCGGACATAGATCTCTTTGCTTCTCACATGAATCATCACCTGGAAAAGTTCTGTACAAGGACCCACCATCTTCTAGCCTGGAAAACGGATGCTCTGTCCTTCAGCTGGAAGTCCCTAACAATTTATGCATTTCCTCCTCTACCACTGCTGTCCAAGGTGATACTGAAGATCAAAGCAGAACAACCAACAGGCATTTTGATAGCTCCAGACTGGCCAAGGCAGCACTGGTACCCATTGCTGTTGGAGCATAACTCGGACCAAACCATGGCCTCTGCCCCTATGGCCTCTGCTTCTTACACAACACAGTTACAGAACGGTTCATCAAAACCTGTAAACATTGCATCTGACAGCCTGGAGGTTACCATTAACTCCTTCAGATATCTCTTTCCAAAAATGTTCAAGAGGTCTTACTGGAAGCACGCAGACCTTCCACCAGAAAAACCTATTCAGCCAAGTGGAAGAGATTCATCATCTGGAATGTTAGCAGGGGTCGGGATACAGCAGTATTGAGTATACCGCAGATATTGGAAAACTTGGCAGAAATGTTTCATACTGGTCTCATATTCTTCCATAAAGATTCATGCCTCAGCAATATCAGCAAAATACAATTGTGATCCACCTGTGTTTTCACATCCTTTGCTAAGACAGTTCCTAAGGGGGATAAAGAATATCAAACCTCCCAGGAAACCACCAGTACCTGCATGGGACCTCAACTTCGTCTTGGAAAAATTAACTCTTCCTCCCTTTGAACCAGCAGCAACTTCAGAAATGCAATTTCTCTCATGGAAAAAAATTTTCCTATTGGCAATCACATCAGCAAGAAGAGTATCGGAGATACAGGCACTCGTGGCAGTACCTCCTTTTCTCATTTTTCATCAGGACAGAGTCTCTCCAAGAACCAACCCTTCATTCATGCCAAAAGTAATTTCCAGGGTGTCTCTAAATCAAGCCATTCACCTGCCTACTTTCTTCCCCAATCCTCAAAACGGGGGAAGCACTGCTGCATACTTTGGACATACACAGGCAACTACGCTACTACTTGGACAGAACTAAGGCCACCAGAAAGTCTGACCAACTGCTTGTAGCCTATGCTGCTGGAATACTGGGAAAAGCAATCTCCAAGCAAACCATTTCCAAATGGATTGGACACTGCATCAGATTCTGCTATTCCTTTCATGGAAAAGGTGTGCCAGCCAATATTAGGCCACACTCCAGAGCTATAGCCACATCCACCACTTTCCTAAGGGGAGTGGCTACAAAGGACATTCTAGAGGCTGCTACATGGAGCTCCGTGCATACATTTACCAAGCACTACAACCTGCCTTTATACTCCAGATCCCGAGCAGGCTTTGCTTCGGCAGTCCTGCAGGGCATTTTAGCTACACCATCACTTTCTTAGTTCCAGCCACCCCCAGCTTGGCTATGGTATTCAACCCATATGTTATGACTGCAGTTGCATTCTTGAAGGACATAGTACAGTTTTGTACCTACCATAAATGTAGATGTCCGATAGATATGCAACTGCAGTCAGATTCTCCCACCCTCCTACCCCTCTGCAACCTTTTTTATGGGTCCACTACCCCTATTCCTATTAGCTGGGGGTATCTCTATGGTGTATCTGTTTATTACTGTTGTGCATGTCTGTAATTGTTTATCCATTCACCAAATTTAGCCTTCCTTGGAGGGCACCTGGCATCTGGGGCAAGAAACACTGAAGAAGATGGCGTCGGCCGATGCCTTTATACTCCAGCCGTTCTGACATCTGAGAGGAGGCGACACCGACCGACGCCGGACCCAGACTTTGGAATCCGGCCGACCGAGGGCTGCCTGAGGCAGGACAACCCATATGTTATGACTGCAGTTGCATATCTATCGGACATCTACATTTATGGTAAGTACAAAACTGTACTTTCTCTGCACTGCCCTTTGGCTTATCTACTGCACCCAGGGTCTTTACAAAGTACCTGGCACCAGTAATTGCATTTTGCAGACAAAGAAGTATTCAAATATATTTGACTGTCTCATTCAAGCAGAGAACAAGGACACCACTCTGACACCTGGCCTTTGTGAAAAGGCTTCTAACATGTACACAATAAACGAAAAGTCACAACTGGTAATCTCTCAAAAGATAACATTCCTGGGTGAAAGCTTGAGTACAACTGCCCAGATGGCTTACCTCACGCCAGAGAAACAAAGGCAACTGATTACTTACTTCAAACTGATTGCAACAAAAACCTAGTCTTCTGCAAGACAAATTCTGCAGGCTCTGGGCTTCATGGCATCCTGCATCCTACTAATTCCATATGCAAGACTGCATATGAGGAAACTTCAGTGGTTCCTAAAAAGTTTATGGAGTCAACATTCACACAGTCTGGAAACAATAATTCCTGTCATTCCCTTCCTGCAACAGGAGTTTCTATGATGGGCAAAGGCCTGTCACCAAAACATGGGACGATGTCCTTCAAGGATGCATCTGCAGTCCTTACAAATGGGTTGTCCTGGCCTCAGGCAGCCCTTCGGTCGGCCGGATTCCAAAGTCTGGGTCTGGCCTCGGCTGATGTCGCACTTCACCCGACGTCATAGCTGCAGTTCTGCCGGTATAAAGGCATCAGCCGACACCATTTTCCCCAGTATTTCTTGCCGCGTGGCGCCCGAAGCAGAAGCTGTTCGCAAGTGCCGGTCGGTCAGAACCAGAGATTGCTACTACCGAAGACTTCTAAAAAGCTAAGTACCCCGTTGGGGACTCTTTCTTGCCTCAGCCGATGTCAGAAAAAGTGAATAACTGTTTAACTTGTGGGAAACAAATACCTCATAAAGATTTCCACTCTTACTGCCTACCTTGTTTAGGCCCAGACCACGACGTAGCAGCTTGTCTAGCCTGTGCTTCCTTCAACCGACGAACACTTAGATGTCGGTCGGAGTTTGCAGAGGAGTTTTTCGGCTCCGCTTTTGCTTATATCATGCCGTCGGAGACTCCGACTTCACATTTAGCTAAAAAGCGTAAGGAAAGGACAGACACTCGCGGTCCGCGGTTTCGGCCAAAACCGCGGCTAAGCCAACCGCGAGCGTCTCTGTTTCGGCTGAAGCAGAGTCCGCGGTTCTTCGGCCGAAAGCATGCCTCCTTCTACCGAGGCCTCTTCCAGCATGGCTGAATCTGCTACTGAAATTCCACCTGCTCTTACAGTTTCTCAGGATTTATCAGATACTATCCCCTTAGATGTATCTACTCCTGCACGTGGAGCTGCTAGGCCCCCTGCATCCATGTCAATTAAGGCTTTTGCCAGGGCTAAAGCAGCTAAATCTTCAAAGGCAGTGCCTGCTGAAGCCCCCTCTCACAGGCCTAGCTCTAGTACTCAAATGCTTCGTCTAGCAGAGGATCTCATTTCTTTGATCAGGGGAACCCAGTCTCACCCTGACAGGGCCTCTCACCCACCTCCAGAGAAGAGGCTTAGAGCAGAGCCCCCTGAACCACTTTCTTCAGATTATTCCTCTGATGATTCAGAACATACAAATCCTCCAGAGGGCCCTTATTCTCCATATGAGGACTCTGATGCAGAGGATTCCATGCCTTCTGCCTCTCCTCCTGAGGAATTTTCTTTTGGGGAAACCTTGCATGCTGAGAGGGAACAATTTCAATGGCAGGGCCAGGATTTTTCAAACTCCAGGAAAAGGCTTAGGACCTTTTTACATTTACCACAGCACAGGCCTTTAGCTATTCCTCCAGTACTTACAGTTGTGGATGATGCATTTACTGATGCTTGTACTGCCCCTGACTCACTGCCTCCGGCTCCTGCTAAGCCCGACTGATACTACAGGGTTCCGGACACACATTATCATTTGTATAAGGCTCCTATTGCAGATCCAGAAACTATTTCACAGGGCCCAAAAGCTGTAACAGCTGCCTCTGCCAAAAAAACCCTCCCCTCTGAAAGGGAATCTAGGGCATTGGAGAGATGGGGTAAAAAAGTTTATACTTCTGCTATTCTTTCGGCTAGGGCTTTAAACTGTCAATTCCACATGATTCAGTATCAGGAATTCCTGTTAGATCAGCTCACTAAAAAACTGTCCTCACCTGAACTGTTAGACTGTAAGTCCCTTCAGGATTTGGTGCATAACACTCAGCAGGTCAGTAATCATTCCTTAAAATGCGGCTATGATGCACTGGAGGCTTCCTTTAGATCAGCTATGACTGGTACAGTGATCAGAAGGCATGCATGGTTAAAAGAGCAATCCTTACCAGACCATGTAAAGTCTAAGCTTCTAGATGCACCCATGGAAAAGCACAGTTTATTTGGTTCCCCTGCACAGCAAGTGTTGAAGAAGGTGGAAGAAAAAGCTAAATCTGTCCAGACAGTCAAGGATTTCTTACAGGTCCAGCCTCCGAGGTTTAGTAGGAACTGGCCTTCCAAGAATTGGTCCTTTCCAGACACCATCAGAGCACAGAGAGGCAGAAATAGACACCCTAGAGGCAGAGGTCAGTCCAGAGGTGCCTACAGGGGACGTCAGTGGCAGCCTAACAGCCAGAGAACTACTGCCACAGATCCAGCCACTACCACTTCTACAGGACAATCACAGTGACATGGCTCTGAAACCGCCTACCAGGGAACAACTGGCAGCACCCTTAGGAAAATTAGCCTTATTTTCAGTAAATTGGCATTACATTACAAGAGACAAATGGATTTTACAGACAATAGACAAAGGCTACAGGTTTCACTTCCATACTCTTCCAAGGAAGAGAGGAATGCCAAACCTTCCTCCAAACCAAAGGACCAAACGCTCTACAGCAAATAGACCACTTACTAAGGATGAGAGCTATAGAAAAGGTACCGGCTATGGAACAAGGACAAGGATTTTATTCAAGGCATTTCCTAGTACCAAGAAAGGAAAACCAATTGAGACCTATCCTCGACCTGTCCGCTTTAAACACATATCTCATTGTTCCAAAATTCAAAATGCTGACCCTACAGCAACTTCTTCCCATGCTGGGCAAGGAGTCTTGGCTGGTGACTCTGGATCTCAAGGAGGCATACCTGCACGTCCCCATACGACCAAATTGCAGAAGATACCTCAGATTTCTTGCAGGATCAGAGCATTATCAATTCTCAGCATTGCCTTTTGGCTTATCTACTGCGCCCAGAGTATTCACGAAATGCCTGGCATCAGTAATTGCTCATTGCAGGCTTCAGGTAATTCAAATTTATCCATACCTGGACGACTGCCTGTTACAAGCGGACAGCAAAGACAAAGTAACAAAAGATGTGGAAAGGGTTATTCACCTGCTACAAGCACAAAAAAGTCAAGACTGATACCATCCCAAAGGATAACCTTCCTGGGTGCAGAACTGGACACATCAAACCAGATGGCATTCCTCACAGCAGAAAAACAGAAGCAGCTACCACTCTATTTCATGGCATTAACAACGCAGAACCAGCTTACAGCAAGGAAAATCCTGCAAGCCCTGGGTTACATGGCATCCTGCATAATAATAATTCCACATGCCAGACTACATATGAGGAAGTTACAATGGTACCTGAGGAATTTATGGTCTCAGCACAAGCACAGCCTAGAGACCCAAATTCCAATAATTCCATGCCTGAAGCAAGAATTCCAGTGGTGGGCCCAGGCCTGTCAATTGAACAAAGGACTGCCCTTCCACAGGCCTCACCCAAACCAGACTATCACCACGGACGCCTCGGACCTCGGATGGGGGGCACACATGGTGGACAAGTGTATACAAGGCTTATGGACTCAAGACCAGATGAACCTACACATAAATCAAAAAGAGATACTGGCAGTAAAACAGGCAATTCAGACATTCAGACCATTTCTTCAACAGGGTCATTTGCTGATAAGGACGGACAACACCACAGTTATGTGGTATATCAACAAACGGAGGCACACATTCATATCCTCTATGCCGGATGGCAATGGACCTCTGGAATATGGCCCTGAGCCTCAACATTCAGCTCCAAGCCATATTCGTGCCAGGAAAAGAAAATATACTAGCAGACATCTTAAGCAGAACCACCACGGATGCCCACGAATGGATGCTGCATCCAGACATCTTCAAAACCATCACAAGGAAATGGGGACTGCCAGAAATAGACCTGTTCGCATCCCCACACAACCAATTGAAAAAATTCTGCACAAGGACATACCACCCACTTGCTTGGAAGGTGGACTCCCTATCCTTCAGTTGGGAAAACCTGACCGCATATGCATTCCCACCTCTTCCTTTGATGCACAAAGTGCTTCTGAAGATCAAAGAAGATCACCCGAGGATCATCTTGATAGCTCCAGATTGGCCGAGGCAACATTGGTACCCGCTACTGAGGAGTATGTCCCGGGAACACGCATGGCCTCTACCCCTAATACCTCTACTGCTAACAGAACAACTTCAAAATCCTGCATCCAAACTTGAAAACACTGCAGCTAGCTGCTTGGAACATTGCATAAGGAAAAATAACCCAGATTTATCTCAAAGGGTTAAAGACATCATCTTGGAGGCTCGTAGACCCTCAACAAGGAAAACTTATTCAGCAAAATGGAAAAGATATCTCATTTGGAGTGCAACAAAAGGATTAGATGCATCATTGGCAAACATAGCTAACATCCTGGAATATTTAGCAGAGCTTTTCCACAATGGTCTGTCTTACTCCTCCATTAAGATTCATGCATCAGCAATTTCAGCAGAATACAACATGGATCCTCCAGTCTTTTCACAACCTCTACTCAGACAGTTCCTCAGAGGAATTAAAAATGTAAAACCACCAAGGAAACCACCATTGCCTACATGGGACTTGAACTTTGTGTTAGAAAAGTTAACACTCCCCCCTTTTGAACCAGCAGAAACAGCAGAATTACAGTACTCATCCTGGAAGACTGCATTCCTGCTTGCAATCATTTCAGCTAGAAGGGTTTCTGAATTACAGGCATTAATGGCAGTACAGCCCTTACTTATCTTCCATCAAGATAGTGTCCATGAGAACTAATCCTACCTTTATGCCAAAAGTGGTCTCCAGGGTATCTTTAAACCAAGCAATACACCTACCAACATTCTTCCCCAACCCACAGAACAGGGGGGAAAGATTGCTGCATACCTTGGATGTACACAGACAATTGTGCTACTACCTGGACAGAACCAAGAACAATAGAAAAACTGACCAGCTTCTGGTAGCATATGCAACAGGAATGGAAGGAAAAGCAATTTCAAGCAATTTCAAAACAAACAATCTCAAAATGGATAGGAAATTGCATTAGATATTGTTACTCTTTTCATGGAAAGACAACTCCAGAAAACATCGGACCTCATTCCACAAGGGCTACAGCCACTACTACAGCTTTCTTACGAGGAGTGGCTACCAAAGACATGCTACTTGGAGCTCCGTGCATACATTTGCCAAGCATTATAATCTGCCTTTATACTCCCGATCCCGAGCAGGTTTTGCCACTGCTGTTTTGCAAGGGATCTTAACTACACCATAAACTCTTACTGCCTCCTTAGTGCCTCCTCCCCCAGTTTGGCTATGGTATTCTACCCATTTGTAAGGACTGCAGATGCATCCTTGAAGGACATAGTACAGTTTTGTACCTACCATAAATGTAGATGTCAGAGAGGTATGCATCTGCAGTCAGGATTACCCACCCTCCTTCCCCTCTGTGGTACTCCTAGGGTATTTGCCCATCTTGTAGCTAGCTGGGGGAATCTATTATGGTGTATTTGTTTGTATATATGTATATACATGTTTATTTCTATTTGCTCTCTATTGTTTGGAAACATTTGCATTTATCCAAATTTAGCCTTCCTAGAGGGCACCTGGCATCTGGGGCAAGAAACACTGAGGAAAATGGTGTCGGCTGATGCCTTTATATCCGCAGAACTGCAGCTATGACGGGTGAAGTGCGACATCAGCCGAGGCCAGACCCAGACTTTGGAATCCGGCCGACCGAAGGGCTGCCTGAGGCCAGGACAACCCATTTGTAAGGACTGCAGATGCATACCTCTCGGACATCTACATTTATGGTAGGTACAAAACTGTACTGTCCTTCACTCTACCCCCTGCCAGCCAAACCTTAACAGACGCATCAGATTATGCCTGGGTGGCCCACATGGCAGGAAGATGCAATTAGGGCATATGGGCACCAAATCAAATGCATCTACATATCAACCAGAAAGATGCTAGCTGTTCAAAATGCCTTAACAGCCTTCAATGACTTACTTCATCCAGGACAACTACTCATAAAAATGGACAACACCATAGTCATGTGGTATATAATCAAGGGGGTACACATTCGTACCCCTTTGCAGATTAGCTATGGCACTGTGGGACACAGCTTTGACCTACCCAAATACATCTTCATGCTCAATTTCTGCCAGGAAAACAAAACACTCTGGCAGACGATTTAAGCAGAAACCAACTAAATCCACAAGTCTTCAGCATAACAGAGAAATGGGGATGCCCGGACATAGATGTATTTGCCTCTCCTCACAACTACCCGTTAAAAAGATTCTGCACAAGAACTTAACGCAGACAAGCATGGAAAGTGGACACGCTATCTTTCAGCTGGAAAAACCTATCAGTAAATGCCTTTCCCTCTCTGCCTGTCCTCCCCAAGGTACTGCTAAAGGTCAGACAGGAAAAGCCAAAAATTATACTGATTGCCCAAGACGGGCCCCGCCAGTACTAGTTTCCAATCCTAAATAACTTTTCTCAATGCCCAGCTTGGTCTTTACCTCAAATACCTCCTCTACTGTCCCAGCAAAACAATTATATCCTGCACAGCCAACTCAGGACTTTAAACTTGGCAGCATGGCGGATAATGTAGTCATACAAAACGCACCTCTCAGTAAGGCTGTGATGGATGTCATTTTGGAGGCTAGAAGGCCTAGTGCTAGAAAATCTTATGCTGGAAAATGGAAGAGATTCTGTGCTTAGAACCAGGCACAAGGAACTGATACAGCTGTGCCAAATATTCCTCAGATTTTGCAATACTTAACTGAAATGCCGGATAAAGGCTTATCTTTTTCATCTATTACAATTCATGCCTCTGCCATTTCGGCTCATTACAATACAGAGCCACCAATCTTTTTTCATCCCTTATTAAAACAGTACCTCAGAGGAGCCACAAATTTAAGGCCTCCAAGGAGATCACCAATGCCTCCATGGGACCTTAAGACTCACCCTGCCTCCTTTTTAGCCAGCTGCTAATGCTGATATAAAGTTTTTGTCTTGGAAAACAGCTCTGCTCCTAGCAACTTCTGCAAGATTAGTTTCAGAGCTACAAGCACTCATGGCGGTGGAACCTTTTATCATTTTTTATCCAGACAGGGTCTCTCTGAGGACAAACCCAACATTTATGCCCAAGGTGGTGTCCAGTGTGGCCCTTAACCAAATTTTTCATCTGCCTACTTTTTATCCAAACCCACAGAATAAGGGGGAGAGAATTCTGCATTCTTTGGACATACACAGACAGCTATGCTTCTATTTGAACAGAACCAAAGCTTTCAGGAAGACTGAGCAACTACTAGTGGCATATGCTGCAGGATCACTAGGAAAGGCAATCTCTAAGCAGACTATTTCAAAGTGGATAGGCCACTACATTCGTTTCTGCTATTCACAACACAACATGGCAAGCCAGTGCCCAAGGGCATTAGGACACATCAACCAGAGCAGCAGCCACTTCAGCAGCCTTCCTCAGGGGAGTACTAACCAAAGACATTTGAGGCTGCTACCTGGAGTTCAGTGCACACCTTTACAAAGCACTATCATTTACCACTCTACTCTAAATCCAGGGCAGGCTTTGCCACTACAGTTTTGCAGGGCCTCATAGCCGCTCCTAATGCTATTTAGCCCCAGTCTCCCAACCATAGCTTTGGGATTCAACCCAAGTGTAATGACTGCAACAGTGAAATACTAAGAACATAGTACAGTTGTGTACACTTAACATAAATGTAGATGTTAGTGTATTCACTGTTGCAGTCCAGGTTACCCACCCTCCATCCCCCTGATCTTTGCTGGAACTTAGCTGCACTTCTCTAATATATACAACCTATGTGGTGTATTTGCTTTGTAGATGAAGGTAGAACATATATACTTTGGTGCATGCATGTTTTATTGGCATATTTTTAGCCTACCCTTTTGGGGGCACCTGACATCTGGGGCAAGAAAAACTGAAGAAAACGGTGTCTGCTGCATCTTTTATACCCCTGGCTCACTGACGTCAGGGAAGAGGCGACGGCAACCAACGCCTGACCTAGACTTCGGAACTCAGGCCGACTGAGGGTAGCCTGCCAGCAGGATAACCCAAGTGTAATAACTGCAACAGTGAATACACTCCAACATCTACATTTTTGGTAAGTGTACACAACTGTACTTTTCCTTAAAGTTTAATTTAATGTCCAGGCTTGAACTCTGCAATGAGACTGTGCAGTTTTGGCCTTACTACAACCCAGCAGACTGGAGTTCGACTTGGACCCATAGATGTGCCTGTTTAACACAACTTTTATTATAACCCTATTAAAAAAATCTTTTTTCCACATTATCAGCTTCAGACTCAAATATTTGTTGAACTACATATGTCATAATTTCAAAATGTATTTTAAGAATATTTTTAACTACACTGTGCGAATGACTACAGGTGGTTGCAACAGTGAAGTTCTATTAAATGGTTTTCTATATAAACTAGTGGACAAGGTACCATCTGTTATTTGTCTCAAAGCTTTTGAATAGATCTGATTTTTCCCACACAAACTAAGCCAGAATGATTAGAATTCAAATAATTCACAGATTCTTTAAATTTTTCTAAGGAATCAACCCATATGCACCAGCATTCATGTAGACCTCGTTGCCACATTTCTAAGTGTGACCTATAAACGGTGCAGTGGTGCAGCAGTAGCATTGTCACCTCACAGCAAGCGGGTCTCTGGTTTGATTCTCGGCTGGAGTGCTTTTTGTACGGAGTCTGCATGTCCACCCTGAGTTTGTATGGGTTTCCTCCGGATGTTCCGGTTTCTTCCCACGTTGGAAAGACAAGTACCTGGAGCGTTTGTCCCCGTGCCCCCCGTTGAAAATTGGCTTTTTTCCAAGTCTGACTTTCCCGTTTATCAAAATGTTATATATATATATATATATATATATATATATATATATATATATATATATATAGATATAGATATAGATATATATATATATATATATATATATATATATATATATATAGATATAGATATAGATATATATAGATATATATATATATATAGATATATATATATATAGACATATATATATATATAGACATATATATATATATATATATATAGACATATAGACATATATATATATATATATAGACATATAGACATATATATATATAGACATATAGACATATATATATATATATATATATATATATATATATATATATATATAGACATATATATATATATATATATATATATATATATATATATATATATATATATATATAGACAAACTCTACAGCTACCTTCTGCTGCATCATGGAACACAGAGGCTGGAAATGCAACTGCAGTCATCCCACTTGAAATCCTTATCTTTCCTTCTCTGACTGAATTAAATCTCTGTATTCCCCTCCTAATCTCTTACTCCCAGATATCTGACACTACCACATCTTTCTTCCACCCCCTACTCTCGTTTCCCCTAACACTGCAACTCACTAAACTGCTGTAACCACCCTGTTAGACATATATTATAAATTCTCCTGCATTTTTCACTGTTCCTACCACCTCCTCTATACTCTCCTCCTACTTGAATTTGCCTCACTTGCCAAATGTTCCCTTACTTGTACAACAATGCTTATCTGTTTGACTTTATTTTACATTAGCTGTTGTGTTTATTATATTTTCACTTGCGTAACCCATACTGGTAATTAATTACTTGCTTCTTATTAATGTTTTAATTGTATAATCTGTACTGTGAATATACTGCTTGCTTTATTTGTACTGTGAATGTCAAATAAGGGTTTTCCTCTTTGTAAATTAAATATTCTTCCAAGAAACCCAGGTGAAAATGGTCCCCATCCAGAATCCCCTTAATCTGTAGTTAGTAAGCATTTTTGTATCTGAAAACGTTGTTCCTAAATTAAACCCATAAGAGAATATCATTGTTGATCAGAGAACAAATTGGAACCAGTCAGCCAGTGTTTAACTGCCTTTTCCTCACCCTCATGTGGGATACATCTGTGGGCTTCAAGTGTTTGCAGAGAGGATTTGTTTATGGTCAGAACGTGTGTAAAATGTCAGTCAGCCTAAATTAAGGTTAATAACCACATATGGTACTAACACCATTAAGATTTGTGAGTTGATCAACAAATATTGGTACCTTTTTAAAAATATATTTTATGATCAGTGTTTGGATGATTTATGTCATTTTCGTTGCCTGTGGGAGAAAGTATGTGTGTGCATTTGTTGTATGAAAAAATTTAATATTTTAAAACAATGACTAGGAATACTGGTTGTGGTGGGGCATGCTGCAGAAATTGTGTATACTGCAAGGTTGTATCTAGAGCCAAACTATATACATATAAGATATTTTCTGTTAGACATTTAATAACCTATATTTCAGAGCAAATCATTTATATGGCTGATTCACCAGTGTGTGGCTTTCTACATAGGTTCATAGGAAGGTACTAGGCTATCTGCCCGAGGTCATTTATAAGCCTAGCCAGAGTATGTCTGCTTTCATGGCCCGTTGATTAATTAACTGATCCTTTGTCATGAAGTGATCCCAGGGATGTATTTTCTGTTACCCATCCACTCGTCAAGGTTTCTCGAGTCTTAGTTAAGGGCTCCTGCCTAAAGTAGTTTGGAATTTTGTTCCAAAGAATGGGGAGTCTCTGTGACAGGAATCTATCCCTACAGCATGTTCTATTTATTGTTGTGGCGAGGTTTAGCTCACTACAGCGCGTGGCTCGCAGTGACTTGGATTTCTTTAGGTGGATCATGTCCAATTCTGAGTTGGACATGGCTTTGTAAGTCGGACAGAATTCACCTCTGAGTAAGTGATATACCACTGAGTACAACTGGAGTTTTTTCAGTCTGGCTGCATAGGGCATATGTTTGAGGCCAGTAATCCTCTTGGTGAGGTACTTTTGTGGTCTTTCCAGCTGTTGGAAGTGTCGTGTGAGGTGCATCCCAAATGGGGCATTGTACTCTGATGGGTCTGATGAGTGACGAGTAGAAGGGCACTATAACCTCTCTATTTCTAGATGCGAACCCTTTAGTAATTAGATGGGCCATATAGAAGGATTTCCTAACTACTTTGGCGATATGATTGTCAAAGGAAAGATTACTATCTACCTGGGTCCCCAGATCTCTTACCTCTTCTGTATTAAGGGGGCTGCCACCTATGTGGCAATTCATGGGTGTTTTGTTTTTCCCAAATGGGATGACTGCATTTTTTTGTAATTTAGCTTGAGGTCATGACTTTGACACCAGGTGCCCGTCTCAGTAAGGCCCTTTTGGAGGATGTCCTTGTCAGCTGGAGAGTCTGTTATGGCTCCCAGTTTGCAGTCATCGGCGAACTTGGTTAGCCATAATCCTCCAGTGTTTGCCTGTACTTCTGAGAAGTATATGCCAAACAGTAGGGGTCCCAGGACCGAGCCTTGCGGGACACCACTTGTGACTGGTTTAGAGTTGGACTTGGAGCCCGCTATTCTTACCGTGTGAGTTCTGTCTGTAAGCCAGTTGGCAACCCATCTTGTGACGTAGGGGTTTGTTAAGGCTGGTGAGTTTTTTGTAATACCCGAGTGGGGAATGGTGTTGAAAGCTTTGTGAGGTCAAGGTAGGCTGTGTAGACCACCTTTCCCTCGTCTATGGCCTTGGTGACTGTCTCGAAGAAGTCATCCAGGTTTAGTAGGCATGATCTGCCCTTCACAAAGCCGAACTGGGTCGGGTCAAGTGTTTGGCGGTTCCCAATGTCTTTGTTAGAGTTCCATGATGATGCGCTCCTAATCAGGCTTATGGGGCGATGGTTACCAGGGTCAGTTTTGGCCCCTCCTTTGCGCAGAGGAATAACCGTTGCCGTGCACCATTCTATGGGCACATAGCCTATGGAGAGGCTGAGGTTGAACAGCGTGTTTAGGTGGGGGGTTAGTTCGTTCTGTAGTTCATGCAATACATAGCCTGGGACGCCATCTGGTCTCATTGACACTGTGATTTTGGCTTTTGAAAGGGCTGTTTTCACCTGTGCGTCTCTGAATTTTGGGACACTCCACTTTTCCGGTATTGTTGTGGGCCCTTTTGGGGGGTGAGAGTGGGGGTGAAGTTTGCACTGAATCCGTTGGCCAGGATGTTGGCAATATCAGTAGGTTCAGTATATTTTTGTGCTATTTTTCACTAGTTCAGTGCATATCTGCGAGTTGTCACTTAGATTCTTAACATAGCTAAAGAAGGGTTTGTGGTTATCTTTTGAATCCTTGGCTATTTTTCTTTCGAAGTTAGCCTTGGATGATTTCATGAGGGACCTTAATTTTTTACCGATACTGATCCGATATGTCTTTCCTTCTTGGGATTTGCTTTTTTTCTGAACTAGTTTCCTCCTCCTATTGTACAACCTGTTTATGGCAGGGGTCCACCAGACTGTTTTTCTTCTCTTAGAGGAGTAAGTCTTGGTTTTTCTAGGGATGGCACGATCCATGTGTCCTTGTAGGTGCTCAGAGTGAATTTTTAAAGGTTTTTGCATCTTGGGCAGCGTTGTCCTTTAGTGTGGGGGCTGTGAAACTTACCACCTCTGTCTTAAGGTGAAGTTTGGTAGCAATATACGGTAGTCTAACCACGTTGTATATTCAGCAAGTCAGAGATTCAGGTAATACACTTGCAACGTCTCCAAAGTCCGATATGCAGCTAACCAACAATCAGTTTGAAGAAAGAAGAACACTCACAGCGTATCCAAAATATAAGAAAATATTTAATCCATGAAAAAAGAGTAAGCGCTTTCGCGTAGGATCACCTACGCTTCCTCAGACATAAAAACTTTCTAAAACTCTCCTACTTTTAAACCCAATAAGGCGGGAAGAGTACGCTAATTAATTAAACAATCGTTCAATCAAAATCATCTGCTGTTCAGAATTAAAGACATGACAACTGTTAAGAACAGCCTCCTAAATATAAACATAACTTACTCTTAAATTGTAACAAATATCAATCTGACTGCACAAAACCTACTCCTAATCATCATATTAAAGCGTTTTCGTTGATCATTAAGAACCAAAACACTCATAAATCCAAACCTTGCATCTTTGACAAACTTTAAAATATATACAGACCGTATAAAAGGCATCAATAGTGAAATTGCCATCAACATTTCTAAGTGCTTCTGGTCATAGCTTACATACATAAATGTTAACATAACCTATAAACAAATAAATAGCTACAAAGCAACTTATATATAGCAAAAACCCTTAAAGACGAAATCGCTAATTGTGTTGCATCAAAAAAGCATGTGTTCAGCAAAAATACTCGTGCTGACAACCAAGATGTTCAAAGCTGCCAGAACTGTTGTTAAAATATAATGCATGTGATCGCAGTAGCTAGCATTATTAAAACTTACTATGTTATGACCCTGATAGTAGTGCGTACATTCCCAAATATTTAGTGGAGTAGACTCCTTACTAAAAAGTGTATAAAAATAGGAATGAAGTCATGCCGTTAATGTTTTTGCACAAGAACACGTCAATACGCATACTAGCGTGCAATGTGTAATTCGTTCCATCTAAACACGCCCACTATAATGGCGTTGCTCAAATTCCTTCTGTCATTCACATTAAAATTTAAACCACAGCAAAAAATTCCAAAGTTACACCAACATGTACCTAATGCTTAATCAGACAGTTTAGTAACGAACTGCAACATCTTAAGTAATGAAACAAGCTCTTACCAGATCGAATATACTTAAAGTATATATACTTAAAAATATATATAAAATATATGTATTGAGTCTTTTTTTAAAAAACATGTATACTAAAGCCAGTACCAGGCAAACAAAAACAAGTATATTGTGGGCGTATTGTTTAGATGGAACGAATTACACGTTGCACGCTAGTATGCGTATTGACTTGTTCTTGTGCAAAAACATTATCAACGGCATGACTTCATTCCTATTTTTATACACTTTTTAGTAAGGAGTCTACTCCACTAAATATTTGGGAATGTACGCACTACTATCAGGGTCATAACATAGTAAGTTTTAATAATGCTAGCTACTGCGATCACATGCATTATATTTTAACAACAGTTCTGGCAGCTTTGAACATCTTGGTTGTCAGCACGAGTATTTTTGCTGAACACTTGCTTTTTTGATGCAACACAATTAGCGATTTCGTCTTTAAGGGTTTTTGCTATATATAAGTTGCTTTGTAGCTATTTATTTGTTTATAGGTTATGTTAACATTTATGTATGTAAGCTATGACCAGAAGCACTTAGAAATGTTGATGGCAATTTCACTATTGATGCCTTTTATATGGGCTGTATATATTTTAAAGTTTGTCAAAGATGCAAGGTTTGGATTTATGAGTGTTTTGGTTCTTAATGCTTAACGAAAACGCTTTACTAATATGATGATTAGGAGTAGGTTTTGTGCAGTCAGATTGATATTTGTTACAATTTAAGAGTAAGTTATGTTTATATTTAGGAGGCTGTTCTTATAACAGTTGTCATGTCTTTAATTCTGAACAGCAGATGATTTTGATTGAACGATTGTTTAATTTAATTAGCGTACTCTTCCCGCCTTATTGGGTTTAAAAGTGGGAGAGTTTTAGAAAGTTTTTATGTCTGAGGAAGCGTAGGTGATCCTACGCGAAAGCGCTTACTCTTTTTTCATGGATTAAATATTTTCTTATATTTTGGATATGCTGTGAGTGTTCTTTCTTCAAACTGATTGTTGGTTAGCTGCATATTGGACTTTGGAGACGTTGCAAGTGTATTACCTGAATCTCTTTGACTTGCTGAATATACAACGTGGTTAGACTACCGTATATTGCTACCATACTATTTTTACTTTACGGTGTGTCTATTTAGTATTGGGGCTGTTTCCTGTGTTTTTTAAGGTGAAGTTTGCTTTAGAAAAGTTTTTTACTGTGGTTTCCTTAGTTGGGGTGGTGGTGGGGTGTGGACATAGAGTGATTAGTTTATGGTCTGATCTAACCAGTGACTGGTTGACCTCCGGTGTGGAACACCTGTCGTCCGTGTTGGTGATGACAATGTCCAATATGTTTTCACCTCTGGTAGGGGAGTTTACCAGCTGATCCAGAGCGTTTGAGTTGATGAATTCCAGGAAGCGCTGGGCCTGGGAGTTTGTGTTCTAGTAGTTTTCCCAGTGAATGGTAGAGTAATTGAAATCGCCCAATATCAGGGTATTCGGTAGGACCTTCATGTTTTCCAGTGTCTCCAGAAAGGTGGAGTGGTGGTCCTGGGTCATGGAGGGTGATCTGTAGCAGGCCACAATTTTGCATTGCAGATTTGCCGATGTTAGTTGCACATAAATGATCTCAGAGGTATCATGCTACGCCACTAACCTGGAGGTGTAGGTATCCTTGATGAATATGGATAGCCCCCCCTTTTGTGTTACGGTCCGTGTTCTGTTGCTGAAATGTGTGGTATGAATTGTAGCCCGTTAGTGCCGGGGTGCTCTCTGGAGCCTTGAACCAGGTTTCAGTTACTGCACAGATGTGGATGTTCTCCGTAGCGACGAGTGCTTCGAACATGTGCATTTTGAGATTTAAACTCCTGGCGTTGAGTAGCATAACCCTCAGCTTTTATTAATTGTGCTGTTTACGTAGGTGGTTTTGACTTTTGAGCCTTGCTTAAAAAGGCACTATGGGGACAGCAAGAGCCTTTGCCTAGGGGTGACGGGTGCAAGCAGTCTCTTGTGAAGCAATGCGGCTGGTCAAGCATGTCATCCCAGACTGACAGACACTGGATTCTCTTTGACACCAGAAGCTTAGCCAATTGTTGAAATCATTTTTTCTTTATAGTGAAGTATCATTCTTGGTGAGGGCAGGATGCTACTCAGGGTCATACCAGCCAGGGCTAATTGATCAGAGAGCTCTTCCATGTCTCCATGTAGTCCAGCGAGGTACGTCTCGGGTCTTTCACACCAACACGAACAATGACAGAGTCATATTTGTACTTATTCTAGAGTGACCTGAGTGAATGTGTTATGTGGCTGATTCTGGCTCCTGACAGGCAGCTAATAATAACCTTCTCCTTGTCCAGCCTAGTGAGTGGGACGTCGGTGTGCCTGACTATAGAGTCGCCTATTACTAGTGTTGGGTATGTTATTTCACCTTAAGGGCTGTGTTTGTGCGGCACACTGATTTTGTGTTTTATATGTTGTCTGGTTTGTGACAGGAGGTGCAGGTTGTTTGGATGTCTGCTTTGGAGGTCTCTGATGCTTTTGCAGATTTTTATTTAGAGCCTTAGAGTATGATTTTGTGCATTTGTGTATTTTTTGCCAATGCTGTTTTAGTAGGTCTGTGTGCGGCTGGTGGTGTGGTGCAAGTGTTAACCTTCGCCTCTTGATTGTCTGTTCCAGTCTTGGGTGGAGACAGCTTAGCTTCCAGTTTGACTGTGTAATTGCATCTCTTGCATAGGTTAGTATTTTGTGGTAGGAGGAGAGGGATGTCTGTGTACATGAGGCAGTTTTAACATAGTCTCAGGATACCCAGATTCACCAGCTGGACTGTAGAGTACACCTGAAATTGCCCTTTGATCATGCCTGAATAGTAGGGAGAGAGCTGCTCAGTTGGTGAGGGTTGAATAAAGAGCCTTGCCCTGCTTGGGCAATCGGTGTCAGGGGATATTAGTGCTTGCTATTAGGTCTGAAGAAGTGCTGGGTTGTAGGATGCTTTTTGAGTGCTTAAGTTGAGAGACTAGTTTCAAGGGAAAAACTGAAGAGGAGACGTAGTGGAGCTGGGAATAAGTTAACCGTAGCTAACAGGTGCTGCCCGGTGCGCAAAACCGTGTAAATGAGGTTTTTATAGTAGGGAAATGAGAGAGAGCCCAAAATGGCCAATAAACTACTACCTTCTGGGCTGGAACCACTCCTCCAGGGACAGATAGGTTGCTCAAAGCCCTCCTTCTCTCACAGGTGAACAGAGAAACTTCCTTCTATCCAAGTAAGGTATGGGCAACTCAGAAACTAGTATCACAGCCCTGAATTCAGCACTAGCCTGAAAACTGGACTATACTAGCTTAGAAAGGCAGGAAACAAGGAATTTTTTTTTTTGAAAAGATGGGGCAATATGGTAAAAAAATACACTTAAAACTGCTTTAAACAAATACAAAGCATCAGAAAAGGCCATCACACTTGTTTAACTGTTGTAGGCTGCACACAAATTATTTAAAGAAAAAGCAACTTTTTAAAAGTGCAGGCAGTCAAAAAAGTACCATATGTGAAAAAACAAGCTTTTAAGTCTCAAACGCTGGAAAATCTTTGTTTAGGCAGAAAACAGTTCAGTACAGCATGAAAGTACAGAAAACTGATAATCACTCCATAATCTCTCTAAGCTAGAAGGTTTGTATCAGTTTAAGGCTTTCTAGTGCTGCCCAGTATGTTAGTTACAGGAAAGATGGGAAACCAGCGCAGATGTGGTCTTTTTAAACCAGAAAGTTGAAAGAGATGGACAAACTGTCCAAATGGTCAATTAACTACAATTTTTGGGCCAAGAACCTCTCCTCTAGTGGTAGACAGGCTACATTGGACAAACTTCCAGACTATGGAAACAAAGAATTTGTTAATCTTGGTGATGTAAAATGTAAATGAAAAAAGTGCCTTATATAAAGATAATCTTGAACATAAACCTGCACATTTTGTATTTGTAGATATAGATGCTGTTGTACGAGTTGAGTTTACTGAGATTGAAACCCACACATATATTTGAAATAATATATCTATAACTTTTTTGGATAATGTAGTAATCTTTACATTTAGTAAATGTAATAGTTGAGCTTTTTGTGTAACTTTAAATGTGGAAAATGGGAAGTTTAATGTAGTGATATCATTCCAAATGTTTTGTCACTTTTTATATGTGTTTGTATTTAGCGTCATGGGCTTCATCTGTCTGCAGGCACTGATGTCACCAGTGGGTGAAATCGGTTTGCTTTTAGTTGCACATCTGCCTGCCACACTGTTTCTTGAGGTTGAAGGTTAATAAACCTACACTTTATATTATCGTTGAGTGCTGGTCTCTTGTTTTTGATATCTATTTATCTGTATATGTATATCTGTATGTAATATAAATGTGTGTGTATATGTGTGTGTGTAATATATATATATATATATATATATATATATATATATATATATATATATATATATATATTTATATTTATAAATAAATACATATATATATATATATATATATGTATTTATATATATATATGTATTTATATATATATATATATATATAAATACACACAAACATATAGACACGTGTATATATATATATATATATATATATATATATTTATATATATATATATATATATATATACACACAGATCTATATCTAATCTGTGTGTGTGTGTGTGTGTGTGTGTGTGTGTGTGTGTGTGTGTGTGTATATGTATATATGTATATATATATATATATATATATATATGTATGTATGGATCTACCTGACTTCGACTGTTCGCGTCAGCGAGTCAGAAGGTCGACAAGTCAGAAGACCGATGGAGGAAAACACAGACGCTAAGAACACTGAGATGGGGAAAGGATGTGTAAGTATGCGGTAGTGACGGCCGTTAGGGTGCGAGTAAGTGTGCGATGTTGACGGTCTGTAGGGATAGGGGTGGGATAAGTGAGTTGGGGCGTGGGTTAGGTAAGGGTGCGAGTAAGGTAAGTGTGCGATGTTGACGGTCTGTAGGGATAGGGGTGGGATAAGTGAGTTTGGGCGCGGGTTAGGTGAGTGTGCGATAGTGACGGACCTTACGGTTAGGGTTTCGGTTAGGGTTGTAGATAGTTGTGTATGTAAGGGTTAGTGTTGGTTTGTGAGAATTTTGGTGTGCTTGTGTAGTGTGTGTGGGTTTTGGACAGGGGATTTGTTTTGTTATGATGTGTAGAGTGTATGAGGTGTCGTGTTTGTGAACTGTTGATTATGTGGTGTCGGTGAAGTCGCTGTTGTGAACTGTCGATGTAGTCAGGTAGATCCGTATGTATGTATATATATGTGTGTGTGTGTATATGTATATATATATATATATATATATATATATATATATATATATATATATATATATATATATATATATATATATATATAATATTAAATAATTAATCTGCATAGCTGTAGACACACACACACCACACACACACTCCTCTGTTAACCAGCACCCATGGGGATTGGTAGATGCCGGATAACTCTAGATGTCCTATTCTCATGTTGCAGTATTCTTACTGTGGGATCCTCCGGCTCAGCAAACCAAACGTCTGCTCTTGTACAAATGCTTTCAGCTTGGTTGCCGTTGGCGCATGGGACGTCATGCGTAGGGGCATAACCCAGGGACCTTAAGTGTGAAGCCTACACACACACACACCTCAGAACTTTTCTGCCACAGTCGAATGTCAGATTGATTGCTTTGCTCCTCTCTCTATCAAGAATTCTAAAGCTAATTTCCCCATTGGGGATTTATTACTTATTTCAATTGCTTGAGCTTGGCTTGCTGATTTTACATTAGCTGATGTCCACTAAGAAGGGTAAATGCCGATGCAGGTGTCAGATTCCGCATAAGGTCACCTATGACCATTGCGTGTTTTGTCTAGGCCGGGAACACTACCATACCTCCTGCTCCATCTACCAATCCTTTCTACCTAAAACTCTTAGAAGCCGTCTGGCTGCCCTTAACCTGTACTTGGAAAATCAAAGGCTTAAGAAGCTAGCCTTTAGGATGGATCCATAATCTTCCAACCCGATGGAACCATCAAAGACAAAGGCCAAAGTTTCTTGGCGTGTTACCACTGCCTCTCTGTCGTCAGATGCCCCACCAACTGCCGATATAGGGGTTAAGGGACATCCGCTAGAGCTGTCTGCTTCTACGGTTTCCAAAGAGCCGGCTGTCCGCGGAGGTGTTGGATGTCTGTTATTTCCGTAGTCGATGGGGAGCCAGGTTTCACCGGAGAACATTTTGGATCCCAAGAATCCTAGTTGCCTTATGGTAAGGCCACAAAATCAAGGCTTACAGTGTGCCCCAAAACTACTCCTTTAATAAATAAGGCAAAAAGCTTAACATTTATCTACCCCTCCTGAAGGACAACTGGACTGGCAGTCTTTTACTCAGTCTCTGATAACGGCCTTCATGGCCGTTAGGCCTACAACCTCCTCATCCCTCTCTATTCCAGTGCTCAGCCTTAGCTGCTACCTCTCTCCTTCCCTCTTTTCCCTGGAGTAAGAAGAGGCATCCTCCTCTGGCTCTGAGGAGTCTATCACCTACTCATCCCAAATAGTCTCCTGGCTGGAATATTCACCAGATGTGGAGTCTACTGAAGCAGAGTCCCCTCCAGAGGACGTAATGTTTGGTGAAACTCACGAATATGAAAGAATATTTCAAATGGGATACTTCCAAAATGAACTCAAAAAGATGCTTTGAGTTGTTGCAGGTTGAATTACCCTCCCCATCAGCCATACCTCCATTGATCCCTGCATACCTTGACGCATTTGAAAGTGGCGTCGGTTGCCTGTTTTATACTCCTGATGACCTGATGCCATGGAAGAGGAGACTGCAACCATTGCAGGACCCAAGACTTTGATATTGAGGCCGACTGAGGGCAACCTGCCAGCAGATTACCCAAATGTAATGACTGCAACGGTGAATACATTCTAACATCTACATTTATGGTTAGTGTACACAACTGTACTTTCTGTGCTTTACCGTTTGGCCTTTCTACAGCACCAAGGGTATTTACCAGATGTTTGGCCCTAGTGTTGGCTTTTGCTAGAAGAAGAGAGTACAGCTTTTCCCTTACTTAAATAACATTCTGATTCTGGTCCTTCAAGCCCCACATGCCTACAACATCTCAGATTCACCATATCCCTGCTTTCAGGTCTAGGATTTACCGTAAACCTCAAAAGATCCTCCCTGATACCCTTCCAAGATCAGGTTTTCCTTGGGTGTCGAATTCTGACACGGGAAATGATGGCTTGCCTACCTCCACACACGATTATGATGCTCTCATTTTATTTCGAGGGAATTCTTCCCCTCAAAGCCATTTCAGCCTGGCAGTTCCTCATGATGCAAGAGTTCATGGCTTCAACTGTCCCCAGAGTCCCCCTTGGCGAGGCTGCACATTAGGAAGTTCCAGTGGTATCCAAGTTCAGTCTGGAAACAATTGCATCCACCAGAATTCATGCTTCCCATGCTGCCGTGCTTGACCAGGGAACTCAAATGGTCTAGCTCCCAGATTCGGAAGAATCCTGGGCAGCCCCTACAGCCCATAACTCCCAACCAGGATCACTTTACGGATGCGTCAGACACAGGCTGGGGGTGCAACCCTAGGAACCCAGAGAGTGAGGAAGACCTGGACCTATTCCCAACAGAAAGAGCACGTCAATACCAAGGAAATGAGAGCCCTGATATTGCCTTTAGAATTTTTCCAGGGTCATTTTCTACGAGCCACTCTGAGGTGGTACACAGACAGTACAACAGTGCTGTGGTACATCAGCAAACGGGAGGGATAAATTCCTACCTCCGGTGCAGACTAGCACTGCAGGCTTGGGAAGTCGCGCTGGGAAAGCGGTTCCTTCTCCAAGCAGTTTACATCCCCTCTGCAGAAAATATGATTTGAGCAGAAGTATGATCCTGTCTCACAAATGGATGCTTAACAGGGTCGTGTTTTTGGACCAGGTCTATCGATGGGCTATTCTAGATGTGGATCTCTTTGCCTTTCCCATGAGTAGACTGCTCCCGACATTCTGCTCCAGGGTTCTTCACCCAGAGGCTTTGAAAGTGGATGCTGTCTCTATTTCCTGGAAGTGGATGTACGCCGCCTATACATTCCCCCCTTCCCTTTTAAAGTGAGTCCTGCTGAAAATTCAGAAGGAACAGCCTCAGATCTTGCTGGTGACTTTCCCTACTGGCTAAGGCAGGACTGGGTTCCCGTTTCTATTCCATCTAGTCAAGACAATTACCACAATTTACCCCACCAGATGGGACCTACTCGCACAGGACAAGGAAACACTTCTACACCCCACACAGGACAAGGGAACACTCATACACCCCCATTTGTCCACGTTGAACCTCACACTTGGTGCTAGGTCTCTGATTCCCTTCAGATATCTGTACTCAAAGGACGTCATCCAGGTTCTGCAGGAGGCCAGAAAACAGAGTACTAGTAAATCCTACCTATCAAAATAGGTGAGATTTTCATTGTAGTATCTAAAAAAAAAAAAAAATACCTACTGAGATTAGAGCCTCCAGTGGTCTTGTCTCATGTGTGTGACCTTATGAAATCTGGATTATCTTATTCCTCCATTAAAAAATATCTGTCTGCCATCTCTGCATGTCTGCCTTTAGTACCTCCTTTAGCTTCCAGGTTAGTAGTCAAACTGTTTATGAGAGGAGCACTTCATCTGAGCTCTCCAAGGAACCCCCCCCCCCCCGACTTTGGAACCTTACGTTTGGCTGGTTCGAAAGGTGGGAGCGTCAATTTCTCCAGTACAAAGAGAGCTCCCTCCAACACTGAACCTGGAAGCCTATCTTCCTGGTGGATATCAGATCAGCCAAAAGAGTCTCTGAACTCCAGGCCCTTATGGCAGATCCCCCTTCCCCCATTTACTCTTCCACGAAGGACTGTGTGTGTGCACATATCCCTCTTTCATGTCCAAAGTGATCAAGAACCGTCTTTAAATCAAACCATAAATTTGCCATCCTTCTTTCCCTCTTCCCAGAACAAGGCAGAGAGAATACTTCATTCCAGAGACGTTCATAGGCAGCTCAGCTATTACTTAGCCAAAACCAAATCTCTTCGCATATCTGGCAGGCTGTTTGTCTCCTACCGTCCAAGAGCCCTGGATCAACCTGTTTCCAAGTAAACCATGTCCTCTTGGATATCTAAAAGTATTTCATGATGTTACAGTACTCATGGTAAGTCCCTGTTAGGGCCCAGTCTCCCATAGCAGTGTCCTCTGGTGGTTTCCTTAAAGGACTAGATATGGCTGCTATTCTTGAAGCAGCTACATTATCCTCTGTTCACACTTTCACTAGGCACTACTAGCTGGACTTGGTTTCTCTGGGCAGGATTTGCCAGAGCCATCCTCCATGGTTTGTGAAAAGTGCTTTTGCACTCTCCCTGAAGTCTTGAATACAGCAGCATATGAATAGACGGACATAGTATTGTTGTTTAAGTACTTACCACAACCTTAGATGATGGTCTCTTCTATATGCTTCTGTATAGTTTCCCACCAAGCCTTCCCCCACTTGCCTGACTCCTGGAGCATCCACTCATGAGTCGCCGACTTCGGTAGTATTCAGCTCTGAGGAGTATGTGTGCTGATGTCCGCTTTATACCAGACGTCCATTTACAACTGATGTCAGACAAGAGGTGCAGGACGTTGCGCACACATTAGCGGTAGCATTAGACATAACGTCCGGAAGTGCTAGAGTTCACAGGAGCAAATACCCTGGTGTCATGAATACAGCTGCATATAGAAGAGGAAGACATCTAAGATTATGGTAAGTTCTTACTCGGTACTTTCCTTGCTTGGAAAATATTTTTAGTGGCAGTTACCTGTGAGGGTGTCAGAAGACCCAACTCATTCATGTAAACCTCCTCAGGACTGCGTTTTCCTTTGCAGCAATCCTTTCTTTTACCAAAGGTAGCTACCAAAACATTAATCTTAGTTTTCTTCCTGAAATTTTCTAACAAAGGAGAATACATACTACATTTATTGCATGCTCAAAGGCAGTTTCGATTGTATGATAACCATATGAAATACTTCAGAAAGTCTTTATCAGCTTTTTGTATCCTTTTGAGCAAGTAAACTGGATCACAGTTTCCAAAGTCATCTTAACTAGGTGGTTGTCTTCTTACATAAGAGATGCAAGTTTGCCAAAGCTTAGTTTACTAGGTCTGTGGTAGTCTCTACAGCGTTCTCTTCCAGGGTATCGATTGATTACATTTGTGTTAGACATTTGGCTAATGGTCTGATTTTTAAATTGAATTTACTTTCTAGTGGCAAGGCAGTCTTTGGTTCAACTGTGCTTCAGTATATCTTTCAGGAACCCACCCAAGGCTTATATTAGTTGAAAACACTCTATTCATTGAGGAAGGGACAGAAGAGAACCTCCAATAGGCAAGTAAAATATTTATCATTACAGTAGGTCTGTTGTCTGCTTCCATCCATTCTTAACTTCCCTCCCCACCTATTCCCTGCCTGATTTAGAACTCGCTCATTAATCCTGGTTTGGTATCCAAAGTCTCGAGTGGCTGAAGATGGATTTGAGGTCTGACCCGAAGACCTTTTGTTTATTTATTTATTTATTTATTTTTTTAAGAAGAATGGAAGCAGACAACACAGATCTATCATTATGGTAAGTACATCATTTTTATGTTTTGTTTTTAAATTATTTTATGTTTATAGTTATGGCAGCTATTTTCAATTATGATACAAAATAATAAACTGGTTTGAGAGGTTTGTAGGTATTTAACTAGTTGTGCAGTCTAGGGCACCCATTAAGAAAGCTAGGCAAATTTCCTCAATTGCTCCAAAGCACTATGTGGTTTACAGTCTTAGTCACACTTTAGAGAAATGGGGGCTGTGAAGTCCAACCTTGTACCACAGAATGTAGCTTGTTAAGAGGGCATAGCCTTGATTTTCTGCGCTGTCCGACTAAAAATACAGCTGGTGTGGATTTTAATCCAGACAAACACCACATTTTTAGAAATGGTTGGATAATGGAGCTTGGGGGGGGGGGGGGGGGTTGAACCCACTGACTTCACATGCAATCTGAAATGCACTACCTCAGTGGTTCCCACATCTTTTCGATTCTCAACTCCCTTGTTGAAGCTTAGTTTTCCCAAGGACCCCCCCCCCCCCCCCCCGTAAAATTCTAAAACATTAATTTCCTGAACTTCTAAATGGAACAGTGCTACTCCATGTACCACATTCCTATGTGCCCCCCTTGTCCATAAACAGTTTAATTCATACATTTATCTTTGTAAGTAGAAAGATATTTTAAATATATGTGATTAGCTTATTTGCAAGGTTATGTAAAGGGTCTTTTTCAGCCACGATCGTAGGCACAAAGTAGTTGTTCATCATTCACTTATTCACACTTGGCACCACTAGATTCATTGTTCCTTTATCTACACTTAGCACAGAGCAACTGTTAGTTCACAACGCTACAGCAGGTCAGTGTGTTAAACAGAAATTTTTAAAGGAAATTAAGCAAAATACAGTTTGCTAAAATTATGACATACTTTACGTCCTTCCTGAGCACCTCTGTTTTAAGAGGTCAGCTAATTTGAAAATGAGAATAAAGCAATTCCTCACGTGTTAAAACTCTAAAACTTGGGGGAAAATCAAAGTTCAGACTGACTCCAAGTACGATGCCCAGCAGCCCATAACCTTACTGTATCCTCCAAAATAATTTCTTATTTTCATCTAACATCGTTTTTCTTTGTGCCTGTAAAGCGTGCCGAGAGTTACTTCTACTCAGACTGTTTTTATATTTCCTTCCTTTCAACTAACTGTACCTCGCAACTCTCTAAAAGTTTCTAGGAAAATAATGTCATGAAATATGACTACAGAACAGCAAGCTACCAAGCAAGATGTCCTTCAAGAATGCAACTGCAGTCATAACATGTGGGTTGTCCTGCCTTAGGCAGCCCTCGGTCGGCCGGATTCCAAAGTCTGGGTCCGACGTCGGCTGATGTCGCATTTCTCTCCGATGTCATAGCTGCTGGAGTACATAAGCATCAGCCGACGCCATTTTCTTCAGTCTTTCTTGCCGCGCGGTGCCCGAAGCAGAAGCAGTTCGCAAGTGCCGGTCGGTCAGCTCCTGTATTCTACGATACCGAAGTCATCAAAAAAGCTTAGTACCCCGTTGGGGACCTTTTCTTGCCTCAGCCGATGTCAGAAATTACTGAAAAAGTTAACAATTGTCTTTCTTGTGGTAAACAAATACCTCATAAGGATTTCCACTCTTACTGTCTCCCTTGCCTGGGCCCAGACCACGACGTCTCGGCCTGTGTAGCCTGTGTTCGCTTCAACAAGCGCACTCTCAGGCGCCGGGTGGAGTTCGCTGAAGATTTTTTCGGCGATAATTTCGCTTACACCATGCCGTCTGATCTCCCGACATCGCAAACTCCCAAAAAGCGAAAAGACCGGGACCGACATCCTCGGCCCGCGTCTACTACAGACTCCACGCCAAAACCTAGCACGAGTGCTCCGGTTCCCTCTGAGACTGTCTCTCCACCGCTCCGAACCGAAGACACCGCATTACAGACGACTCCGATTCCAGACATTACTCCGCCATTATAGATTTTCCTCCGGATACCGAAACCGAGGAAATGCCCGAGACCATTGCTGTAGACAAGGTCACTCCTGCACGTGGAGCTGCCAGGCCCCCTATGGCCATGTCTATTAAGGCCTACACTAGGGCTAAGGCAGCCAGCAATACAAAGCATATTACTTCTAAATCCTTACCTCAGCCGACTCCAGAGACACAAATTATGTCCATGGCTGCTGATTTAATTTCCATGATTAGAGGTTCACAGGCCCATCCTGAGAGAGGATCCCAGCCCCCTCCTGATAAAAGGCCCCGGGTTGAACCCTCTGAACCCTACTCCTTCAGATGAAGATTCTGAGGGCTCTGTCCACTCTGATAGCCAGGAAGAGCTCTTTCAGACCTATGAGGACTCTGATGCAGAAGATTCCATCCCCTCGGCCTCCCCTCCTGAGGATATTTCTTTTGGGGAAGTTCTGCACACCATGAGGGAACATTTCAAGTGGCAAGGTCAGGAATATTCTGATTCTAGGAAACGCCTTAGGACTTTCCTTAAGAAGCCTCAGCACAGGCCCTTAGCTATTCCTCCTGTACTTGATGTTCTGGATGATTTGTATTCTGACTCTAGTGCTACCCCTGATTCTCTTCCTCCTGCTCCAGCCAAGCCAGACAGGTATTACAGGGTCCCAGAAACTCTTTCCCATTTATTCAGGGCCCATACTGCTGATTTGGAAACTATTTCACAGGGGCCTAAAGGAGTTTCAGCCTCCACCTCAAAAAATCCTTTGCCCTCCAGCAGGGAAGCTAGGTCATTAGAGAGATGGGGCAAAAAGGTTTACACGTCCACTACCTTATCTATGAGAGCTTTAAATTGCCTTTTTCATATGTTACAATATCAGGATTATCTGTTAGAAGATTTACAAAAAAACATTAGCCACTCCTGATCCTTTAGACAGGAAGACTTTGCAGGAAGCTGTACATAACACTCAGCAAGTAAGCAATCACTTCCTGCAGTGTGGATATGATGCACTGGAAGCTTCATGTAGGGCAGCTATGACAGGGGCAGTCATTTGTAGATATGCTTGGTTAAAAAATCAACCTCTACCAGATCATGTAAAAGCAAAACTTCTGGATGCACCTTTGGAAAAGAACAAGCTTTTTGGTGCAAATGCTAAGGATGTGTTAAAGACCATCGCAAATGCTAAGGATGTGTTAAAGACCATCGAAGAAAAAGCAAAATCAGTTCAGACAGTGAAAGATTTCCTCCAGTTTCAACCCCCCAGATTCAGTAGGAATTGGCCTTCAAAAAACTGGTCCTTTCCTAATCCAGAAAAGTTTCAAAGGGGTAAGAACAGACGTGGCCGAGGAAGAGGCCAATACAGAGGCCCTTACAGGGGACGGCAATGGCAGCCAGGAAACCAAAGAAGTGACGCAGGGGTTTCACCTGCCCCACAACCACAATCTCAATGGCTTTCCTCTACTACCACCTACCAGGGAACAACTAGAAGCTCCCTTGGGCGGGAAGTTATCTCTGTTTGCACAAAACTGGCACAGACTGACAAAGGACAAATGGATTTTGGACATTATAGACCGAGGGTACAGGTTTCATTTTCATACCTTACCAAGAAAACAAGGCATGCCAAACCTACCACAAAAACAGAGGGCAGAGGCTATCAAGCAAATCACTCTGCTGACTCGGATGAAAGCAATAGAAAAGAGTTCCACAACAAGACCAGGGGTTTTACTCAAGACTGTTCCTTGTTCCAAGAAAAGAATCTCAATGGAGACCAATACTGGACTTGTCCGCATTAAACACCTTTCTCTTAGTACCAAAGTTCAAAATGCTGACTCTACAGCAACTCCTTCCCATGCTGGGCAAGGGGTCGTGGCTGATTACTCTGGACCTCAAGGAGGCATACCTGCATGACCCTATCACACAGCTGCAGAAGATACTTCAGATTTCTTGCAGGGCCAGAGCATTATCAATTCTCAGCATTGCCATTTGGCATATCTACTGCGCCCAGAGTATTCACAAAATGCCTGGCTTCAGTAATTGCTCATTGCAGGCTCCAGGGGATACAAATTTACCCGTACCTGGACGACTGCCTCATACAAGCGGACGACAAATTGATGACAAAAAACCTGGATTATGTCATACGATTACTTCAAGCTCTGGGATACACAGTCAACTTCCAAAAGTCAAGACTGCAGCCATCCCAGCAAATAATCTTCTTAGGAGCCAAACTAGACACAACCTCTCAGATGACTTACCTGACAGAAGACAAGCAAGAGAAGTTAACTCATTATTTCAAAGGTTTAGCAAAACTCACCCAGATGACTGCAAGGAGATTCCTACAGGCCCTGGGTTACATGGCATCCTGCATTCTCCTGGTTCCATTAGCAAGACTACACATGAGAAAGCTTCAGTGGTACCTAAAAAGCATTTGGTCTCAACACAGCAACAACTTGGAGACAATCATACCGCTCATCCCATGCCTACAAAAGGAATTCCTATGGTGTGCCTCGGTGAGCCAGGCAAACACAGGTATGTCATTCAAAAAACCACAGATAACACAGACCATGACTAGACACCTCAGACCTTGGATGGGGGGCGCACATGGAAGTAAGGTGTTTACAAGGACAATGGTCTCCAAAGGAAACGCATCTGCATATAAACCAAAAGGAAATGCTGGCAGTAATGCATGCCATCGAGGCCTTTCAACACCAACTCCAGGAAGGCCATTTACTGATACGGGCAGACAAGACCACTGTGATGTGGTACATAAACAAGCAAGGGGGCACCCACTCTTACCCCCTTTGCAGACTGACAATGCAGCTTTGGGAGAAATCACTGAGCCTAAACATCCAGTTACAATCCCAGTTTGTTCCAGGAAAAGACAATGTGTTGGCAGACAGCCTAAGCAGGAATTTCACAGATCCACACGAGTGGAGGTTACATCCGAAGGCCTTCAGACAACTCACTTCGACATGGGACAAGCCAGAAGTGGACCTATTTGCCTCTCACCTCAACCATCTTCTACCAAAATTCTGCACAAGGACATACCATCCAAAAGCTTGGAAAATAGATGTCCTCTCATTCAACTGGAACTCCCTAGCAATCTATGCATTCCCACCTCTGCCACTGATGACCTCAGTATTACTAAAGATCAAAGCAGAGAAACCCGAGGGAATCATAATAGCTCCGGACTGGCGAAGACAACACTGGTACCCACTACTACGGAGCATATGTCACACCAGGAGGTGGGCCCTTCACTGCAGCTAACAGCCTGGGAGATCCCATAAATTCAGCTTATCTCTCTCCAAGGAAGTTCAGCGGATACTAACAGAGGCTCGAAGACCATCCACCAGAAAGGTTTACTTAGCAAAGTGGAAAAGATTCAGCAATTGGAATACCAGCAAGGGACATGATGCATCATTGTTGAACATCCCACTCATCTTGGAATATTTGGCAGATATGTTGAAGAACGGACTCTCATATTCTTCCATAAAGATACATGCATCTCTCATTTCAGCTAGATACAACACTGATCCTCCTGTTTTTTCTCACCCTTTACTAAGGCAATTCCTCAGGGGAATCAAGAACATTAAGCCACCAAGAAAGGCCCCAGTGCCAGCCTGGGACCTCAATTTTGTCTTAGAAAAACTGACTCTACCTCCATTTGAGCCAGCAGCTTCAGTTGACTTGCAATTTCTCTCATGGAAGACAGCTTTCCTGTTGGCAATTACCTCAGCAAGAAGGGTTCCGGAGTTACAGGCCCTAATGGCAATACCACCCTTTATTATTTTTCACAGAGACAGGGTTTCATTAAGGACCAACCCTACCTTTATGCCAAAGGTGGTATCTAGGGTTTCTTTAAATCAAGCCATTCATCTGCCTGCCTTCTTCCCCAATCCTGAGAATAAGGGGGAAAGACTGTTGCATACCTTGGACATTCACGGACAACTTCGATACTACCTGGACAGAACCAAGGCCAGTAGGAAGTCTGAACAACTTTTTGTAGCTTACGCCCCCGCAGTCCAAGGAAAAGCAATTTCAAAACAGACTATTTCAAAATGGATTGGACATTGCATCAGATTCTGTTATTCCTTTCATGGAAAGACTGTTCCAGCCAATGTCAGACCACATTCCACTAGAGCTACAGCCACCTCTACAGCATTCTTAAGAGGGGTGCCTACCAAGGACATTCTAGAAGCTGCTACATGGAGCTCCGTGCATACATTCTCCAAACACTACAATCTCCCTCTATACTCCAGATCCAGAGCAGGTTTTGCTTCGGCAGTCCTGCAGGATCTGATTGCCACGCCATCTTTTTCCTAGAGCATTCCTCCTCCCCCAGCTAAGCTATGGTATTCAACCCATATGTTATGACCGCAGTTGCATTCTTGAAGGACATAGTACAGTTTTGTACCTACCATAAATGTAGATGTCAGATAGATATGCAACTGCAGTCGGATTTTCCCACCCTCCTACCCCTCTGTATCCTTCTTTTTTGGGTCCCTACCCCTTTTCCCATTAGCTGGGGGTATTTCCTATGGTGTATCTGTTTATTACGGTTGTGCATGTTTGGGATTATTTTTATCCATTTACCAAATTTAGCCTTCCTAGGAGGGCACCTGGCATCTGGGGACAGAAACACTGAAGAAGATGGCATCGGCCGATGCCTTTATACTCCAGCCGTTGTGACGTCTGAGAGGAGGCGACACCAGCCGACGCCGGACCCAGACTTTGGAATTCGGCCGACCGAGGGCTGCCTGAGGCAGGACAACCCATATGTTATGACTGCAGTTGCATATCTATCAGACATCTACATTTATGGTAGGTACAAAACTGTACTTTTTTTGTTCTTGATGTAGCTGTTATTGAGATGGAAACATTATTCATTGTTAGAGGGTCACAGTTCTATTTTACACGGTTATTCATATAAAAATCAAAGGCCTTCATGAAGTCAAGATTGCATGTAGTATTTTATCTTTATCAGTGTAAAGACTGTATAAAAAATTAAATTTTCTAGTGCAGTAACTATTTGCGTGCTTTGTTGTAGGTGTTTCATAGATGCCAATTTTCCATGTATTTTGCTATGGGCAGTTTGATTAGGAAAAAAAAAACTCCCTGGAGTATTGGGAAAGTGTTTACTGAAGCTTTATTCCATGGCAGAGACTAAACCCGTTAGGGTAATGTTTTTATAGGTAATTTCTGAAAATGTCAAGCAAGGTGAAGGCCATCAGCAGTAGGGTTATTGTTGCCTTTCATCTTACTTGTGAGAGAAATCAAAATTCCCATTTTTAAAATTCCTGCCATTTGATGTTAAAATTGCATTAATTGGGCGACCCACTTTCCTGCCTATGTTTGTGTCTACTGTTCAAAGCAGGTGGTTTCAAGTGACTTAAAAGTGGTGCCAGTTACTTGTAAGCCACTGACAGTTTAGCTCAGAAGGCTGAGAAGACGCTAGTGAGCTTTTTTCCGTAGTCTGGATTTGATTCACTATCAGCCTGTGGTACTTGAGAGAGTGCTGCTAGGATCTCTGTGATGATTAACATATAGATAAAGAAAATGGTGGTACTTGGTAGTGGGAGGGAGGAGGAGTCATTCCCGATTCCTTTCTTTGCCGGAAGACTACTTCACCCTAGGTAAACTGTTAGCGTATTCTTCCAACCACTTTGCCTTTGCTTTAGAAGTTGTTGGGTATGATTGCTTGTGCCAGAGCTATTGGGGAAAACTTGCATTCTCCACAGTAGCCATGGATCAGGACTGAATTCCATTACTGGAGCTGTAAGACTGAAATCCCAAGTTAAAGTTGTGTTGCCCAGTGGTACTGCTGTAGTCCATACAGTCAACCCCCTTTGCTTCTAAGACAGGCCTGAAGTTTTATTAGACAGTTTTATTAGACAAGCAAAAAAACCGCAAATCTGAGCACGCTGTGACAAACCACGATGATTAAGTCCTATATTGATGAAAGCAGAGATTAAATAGTTTTTTTTACGCTCAAGTGTTCATCATGGTGTGTCACATCGGTTTTTCAGTTTTTTTTTCTTTTTTTTGGAGTTTTATTAGACAGCTGAGCAGAATCTACAGTGTTTAATAAAATCAGGGTTTAGTTCAAGGCAAGTTTTAGCACTGTCTTGGTCCTTGGTGTTAGATGTTGGTCAAGTCATCCATTTTTGTCAGACTTGTCGGTGATTGTAGGGCATAATGATATTTGAAGAAGCTAAACAGGGTAAAGTTTTAAAACAGGTGACTTGTGCTTGTCTGGTATGATTTTCTTTGATGGATTTAGTCTTGCTAGGAGTAGCAGGAAATAGCTTGAGGTTAAAATTAGCAAGAGATGGTTATTGGGGTTGTAGCGGTTTTAAAATTAGTTGAGTATATTGTTAATGGAATCATAGTAGTAGACTTGTCACTTATGGGCCTGTTTCAGTCCGAGCCCATGGAGTACAATATGCATTTAAAGAAGTGAACAGTAAATGGTGTGCACAAACATAATGTGTTTGCAGTTATACATATTAATTTGCTGATCTGATGTCTGTTATTGATCACAAATGAGTCTTGGATCCAAGCCGGCAGAGTAAGCGACAACTCCTGAGCGCGAGCTCCTCCCCTCCCAGAAACCCTATGCTACCCATAATTCTCAGACCTCGTTTGCTGCAAACTGAGAGTGGACGTGTCTTCTGCATCTCGATCTTTCATCCAGGTAAGTGCTCCTTTTTGTGGGTGATTTTGGGTTTTCTTTCCTTTTTTCCTCCTTAGTTTAGTTCTTCATTGGTCCATTAGGCTTTTTCCCCCCAGAGTTTCACTTAGTTCTTCTCCTCCTTTCCTTGTGTGTATGTGTTGGTATTTTACTATGTCTGACAAACCCTCTGGTTACAGACGCTGCTCCTCATGCTGTTGGAAGTTGGCTCCTGCTGATACTTATGAGGAGCACGTTTGCTGTCTAGGAGAGCCCCATTTAGAGGTTGAATGTGATATCTGTGCAGGACTCTACCCTTGAGCTTTCCTAGACTGTAGAAATGAGCCCTTGCTTAAAGGACTTGCTAAACGAGGTCCCCTGGTCTTGGGTTCCCCTCTAAAGCTTCTTCGGATCCCAAAAAGGAATCCCTCGTCCTCTCGAAACTCTCCTGCTGAAAGGGTGAGGCTGTCTGATCCCAGTGCCCCAGATTTCCAGCCTTGGGGACATTGGCTTGGCTCCTGGGTCTATGGCTCAGAGCGCCTCAGTTTCCCTGGTCTGATCTGATTCCTTGAAGACTTTGAGGTCCTCGGATCCGATTAGATGTTCGTGTTTCACTGTTGCAGTCATTACACTTGGGTTATCCTGCTGGCATGCGACCCGTAGTCTGCCCCGAGTTTTATAGTCTTGGTCTGGAATCTGTTGCTGTCGCCTCTTCCCTGACGTCAGTGCACCAGGGGTATAAAAGTTGCAACAGATGCCATTTTCTTCAGTCTTTCTTGCAGCATGGTGCCCGAAGCATAAGCGGTTCTCAAGTGCCGGTCGGCCGACACCTCTGAGATTTTCAAAATTGAATTTCAGAACCAAGTCTTCAATAAAGCCAAGTACCCCGTTGGGGGAAACTTTCTTGCTCCAGACCGATGTCAGTAAAAGTTAATTGTATTTCTTGTGAGAAGCAAATACCTCATAAGGGCTTTCACTCTTACTGCATTCCTTGCCTAGGTCCTGACCTCGACGTCACTAGTTGTTGGTTTTGTGCTAGATTTAATAAACACGCTATTAAACGTCTGTTTGAATTTGCTCTACATTATTTTGGACGAAGATTTAATTACATAATGCCGTCGGAACAACCTATGACCGCAATGTATAAAAAACTTAAAGCCAAAGAAAGACAGGCATCCGAGGTCCAAAACCGATGAAGCCTCTTCTAGGCCAGTCGCCGATTCGCTGGTTCTCAGTGAGGAACTTTCACCGCCCCTGACACCCGCTACCTCATAGCCACAGGCCGCAACCGACAGCCATGTGGAGACACCTAGGCCTGTGGAATCTCAAGGTACTGGGCCTATGGAAAATGTACCCTCAGATGGGTCCGGAGCCGCTGAGCAGGCACCGGCTTCTGAGGGTGTTTTCAGACCTTCACAGCTTATAATTAAAGCTACTACAGCAGCAAAGGCCAAGTCAAAAACACCATTAAAGACAAAGAAACAAGTGCAGCATTCTCCAGAACAGTCATCCATGCCTAAGAAACAGATGCTTAAAATGGCCGAAGACCTTATTACTTTAATCAGGGGCTCCCATCCCCCTCCTGACAAAAGGCCTAGGCAAGACACTGATTATGATCCCTCTGATCAGGTTTCCATTTCTTCTGATTCTTCTTCTGACCAGGGCTATTCTCTCCCTCCCTATGAGGACTCTGATGCTGAAGAGTCCATTCCTTCAGCCTCACCACCTGAGGATTACTCTTGGGTAAACCCTGCACACCATGAGGGAGCATTTCCATTGGGAGAGCCAGGATTACTCTGAATCCAAGAAAAGGCTCAGAGATTACCTTCTATTGCCTCAGCACAGGCCATTGGCTAATCTCCCCCCCCCTCTGTGCTTGATATTGTTTTTTCTGAATCCAGTCTGTCCCCAGATTTTTTACCCCCTGCACCAGTAAAGCCAGACAGGTACTACAGGGTCCCTGACTCTCATAAATTTCTTTATAAAAACCCCGCTGCGGACCCAGAAATTATTTCTCAGGGTCTAAAAGGGGTTAAAGCTTCCACTGCCAAAAATCCTGTCCCCTCAGATAGGGATTCCAGAGCTCTGGACAGATGGGGGGAAAAAAGTTTACACTTCTGCTCCTTTAGCTGTAAGAGCTTTAAACTGTCAGTTTCACGTGCTTAAATATCTGCAGTATCTCATGTCATTGTTAAAGCAGAAAATAGTTACAAATATAAAAGGTCCTGACTTTAAAGAAATGCAGGATTTATTGCATGCAGTTGAACAAGTGGGAAAGCATACTCTGCAATGTGGTTTTGATTCATTAGAGGCTTGTTGTAGAGCCGCAGTTACAGGCTCAGTTATTCGACGACATGCTTGGTTGAAAGAACAAAGCTTACCTGACCATGTTAAAATGAAATTATTGGATGCTCCACTACAGCATGATACTTTGGTGTTAAGGCAGAAGACGTTTTAAAGAAATAAAGCAGTCAATGCAAACTGTGAAAGATTTCTTACAGGTTCAACCACCTAGATTTAGCAGGAACTGGCCTTCAAAAAAGTGGTCCTTTCCAGTGTCAGACAGGCCACAAAGAGGCAGATACAGACGCCAAAGAGGCAGATCTCAGCCCCAAGTTTCCTACAGACCTAAACAATGGGGTGCTTCAGCCCCCAAAGGAGAAGACAAATTACAACCTTATAGGAAACGGTCACAATGACTTCCCTCTGCAAATACCAAGCTCTTACCAGTTGACAGCACCCCTAGTGGGAAAGCTAGCACTTTTCTCAAATTGACACATGATTACCCAAGACCAATGGGTGTTGAATATAGTTTCTCAAGGGTACAGGTTCCACTTCCACACGCTTCCAAAACCAAAAGGTATGCCAAACCTGCCACCAAACCAATGGGCCGAGGCACAAAAACAGATTGCAGCTCTTATGGATATGCGAGCTATTCAGAATGTTCCACAAGAACAGGGCCAAGGATTTTACTCAAGACTTTTCATAGTAACCAGAAAGGACAAAGCATGGAGACTAATACTGGACCTGTGAATCCTAAATACTTTCCTGGATGTTCCAAAATTCAAAATGTTAACATTACAACAACTCTTGCCCATGCTGGGCAAAGAGGCTTGGCTGGTTACTTTGGATCTCAAGGAGGCATACCTGCACGTCCCAATCAGACAATCGTGCAGAAGATACCTCAGATTTATAGCAGGCTCAATGCATTATCAATTCTCTGCACTGCCCTTTGGCTTATCTACTGCGCCCAGGGTCTTCACAAAACTCCTGGCAACAGTAATTGCATTTTTCACACAAAATGGAATTCAGATATATCCCTACTTGGACGACTGCCTTATTCAAGCAGAGAGCAAGGACATTCTTCTAAAACACCTGGAGTTAGTAAAAAGGTTGCTAATTTGCCTAGGGTACACAGTAAACAAAAATAAATCAAAACTAGTGACCTCAAGAGATAATATTCCTGGGTGCAAGCTTAAATACAACTACCCAGATGGCTTATCTCACGCCAGACAAAGTCAACTACTGACTCATTACTTTCAAATGATGGCAACAAAGACCCAGCTCCCTGCAAGAAAAATTCTGCAGGCCCTGGGTTTCATGGCGTCTTGCATTCTAATTCCATATGCCAAACTACATATGAGGAAACTGCAATGGTATCTAAAAAGTGTTTGGACTCAGCATTGTCACAGCCTAGAGACAATCATAGCCTTGATTCCCTGCCTACAACAGGAGTTTTGATGGTGGTCCCAGGCCTGTCACCACAACAAGGGACAGCCTTTCACCTTACAGCCAGCCAGACAATAACAACGGATTACACCTGGGGAGCACATATGGCAGGAAAATGTATTCAGGGCATGTGGCCCAAGCAACAAATGCATCTTCACATCAATCGGAAAGAGATGCTAGCTGTACAGAATGCCCTGACAGCCTTCAAGGACCTAATACATTCAGGACAATTACTAATAAAGATGGACAATACCACAGTTATGTGGTACATAAACGAGCAAGGGGGCACACATTCCTACCCCCTATGCAGACAAGCCATGACTTTGTGGAACACAGCACTGACTTACCAGGTACATGTGCAAGCACAATTCCTGCCAGGAACAAAAAATACACTGGCAGACGAACTAAGCAAAAATCTCATGGATCCTCACGAATGGAAGCTAAATCCACAAGTGTTCAACATAACAAGGGAATGGGGACACCCAGACATAGATCTATTTGCCTCCCCTCACAATTGCCAATTACAGAAATTTTGCACAAGGACGTATCACTTTCAAGCTTGGAAAGTGGATGCTCTATCTTTCAACTGGAAAAGCCTGACAGTCTGTGCCTTCCCTCCGATGCCTCTTCTCACCAAGGTGCTTCTAAAACTCAGACGAGAGGCCAAAAATGATCCTGATTGCACCAGACTGGCCACACCAGCACTGGTACCCAATCCTAAAGATTTTGTCCCAAGGCCCGCCTTGGCCTCTACCTCAAATCCTCCCTCTTCTGACACAGCAAAACAATCAGATTCTGCAGTCAACTCAGAACCTTAAACCTGGCAGCATGGCAGATAATGTAGCCACTCAGACTGCACCTCTCTCTAAAGCTGTTTTGGATGTGATTTTGAAAGCCAGGAGACCCAGCACTAGGAAAACTTATGCGGAAAAATGGAAGAGATTCTGGAACCAGGCACAAGGGCTCGACCCACTGGACCCTAATATGCCTCAGATTTTACAATACCTGACTGAGATGTTGGACAAAGGTCTGTCTTTGTCTTCTATTAAAATCCATGCCTCTGCCATTTCAGCTCATTACAATACGGGTCCTCCTTTTTTTTCACATACTCTATTACGGCAGCACCTCAGAGGGGCAAAGAATATAAGACCCCCTCAGAGAGCACCAGTATCTACTTGGGACCTCAACTTTGTTTTAGAAAAACTAACACTGCCTCCTTTTGAACCAGCCAGCACAGCTGATCTAAAATTCTTGTCATGGAAAACTGCTGTGCTCCTAGCAATAACTTCAGCAAGAAGTTTGAGTTACAGGCATTGATGGCTGTGGAACCTTTCCTCATTTTTCACCAAGACAGGGTTTCTCTAAGGACGGGCCCAACATTCATGCCAAAAGTGGTCTCCAACGTGGCCTTAAACCAAACTATTCATTTGCCTACTTTCTACCCAAATCCCCAGAATAAAGGGGAAAGACTTCTGCACTCTATGGATATACGCAGACACTTAAGTTTTTACTTGGACAAAACAAAAGCTTTCAGAAAAACTGAGCAACTGTTTGTAGCATATGCTGCATGATCACAAATGAAAACCTATTACAAAGCAGACCATCTCCAAATGGATAGGACACTGCATCTGCTTCTGTTATGTACAACATGGCAAATCTGTATCTAAGTGCATTAGGCCTCATTCTACCAGAGCAGCAGCCACTTCAGCAGCTTTCCTCTGAGGGGTACCAACCAAAGACCTATTAGAAGCTGCAACCTGGAGCTCAGTGCACACTTTTTTACCAAGCACTACCATCTACCTCTCTACTCCAAATCCAGCGCAGGCTTTGCCACTGCAGTTCTGCAGGGCTTTTAGCCTCGCCAAATCCAATCTAGACCCAGCCACCCTACCTCAGCTTTGGGATTCTACCCAAGTGTAATGACTGCAACAGTGAAACACGATGAACATAGTACAGTTGTCTACCTACCATAAATGTAGATGTTAGTGTATTCACTGTTGCAGTCCTGGTTACCCACCCACCATCCCCCTCTTTGCTGGGACTATTCTGTACTTCTCAACTCTATACAACCTATGTGGTGTATTTGCTTTTAGAAGAAGAAAATGTTTTTGATGACATATGCATGGTTGTTTGGCATATTTTTATCTTTAGAACCTTCATATCTGGGGGCACCTGACATCTGGGGCAAGAAAAACTGAAGAAAATGGCATCTGTTGCAATTTTTATACCCCTGGCGCACTGACGTCAGTGAAGAGGCGACAGCAACAGACGCTGGACCAAGACTTTGGAACTCTAGGCCGACTATGGGTCGCCTGCCAGCAGGATAACCCAAGTAACCCAAGTGTAATGACTGCAACAGTGAATACACTCTAATATCTTCATTTATGGTAGGTACACAACTGTACTATATAACCCCCCCCACCGCCGATCTGACTGGTCCATCGGATCCATCTGCTGATTCCTTAGTGCTCTTGGATCCATCCATCCAGACAGTCAGATCAGACTGCTTACTCTGAGCCCATGGGTATTGTTGATCTCCCAGCCCCTGTGAGTGTGTATGATCCGAGGCAGTCCAGCAGGCCCTCTTCCAGAGACAACGGTCCATTCTTCTGTTTCCTCCCGGTCTACCAGGAGTTTGCTCCCATCAAACATGGACCAGATGATGAGGAGCTTCTTCAAAGCCCATATGGAACTTTGCTTGATACCGTCCTGTAGCCACTTGCCAAGGGGTGCTTCACCCACATCAGAACTCCTCTAATTCTGTCCGACTCATACGAGTTCGGCTCCCTAGGGTCTGAGCTTGTCTAAGGAGAGGCTGTTTGTGTCTGTGTCACCACCACCACCACCACCACACTGCTTGGGTCTCTGGCTGGCACAGTCCTGTTGCCCACAGAGCTGGCTCTGTCTTGGCCCCGAGAGGTCAGTGGTGGACATGGAGGGTGGGATCTGGCCTGGAGTTTTTGGACTATTCTCTTCCCTTGGAGTCATCCACTTTGGACAGCTCAGGACTGATGTTCTGGGCTTTTAGTGCTGTGTCGTGATCCCCTCCTCCTCCCCAGTTGGCTTTTACTGCCGGGGATTACGTTGGGGCTTCCTCCAATCAGCTTTCTGGACAGTAGGGAGGACAGTTTGTGGTTGGTCGGCTCTGTAGTCTCTCCTGCCAGGTTCTATTTTGGGTGGCAAGTTCTAATCATCTGTTTGGGGTCAAACCCCCCCCCCCCCCGTGAGCCCCTTCAGAAGGGCATTACCCCATGGGGAACCCTCATCTTAAGAGTCCTCCCCAGAATAGGGCTTGCAAGAGGAGGCACCTGGACTTGCCTTGAGAGTCTGTCATTGAGGAACTGGATTTTGAGGAAGGGGGTGAGTTCTCCAGACTACCGTCTGAGGAGGTGCCCTTTGGGGACATCCTCAAGATCCTGAAAGAGTGGGGAGGTTGGATTTCCCCCATCATCAAGAGGAATCTGTGTTCCTGGAGGCATTTGGGACAGACCCGTCTACCTCCTGGGTGTCTCCCCTTGCGGATGAGCTTGTCCAGCTTATTTCCAGCAGGACGTGGAAGGAGTCCGACACAGCCGAACCAGTCTCCAAGAGAATGGACAAGTTCCTAAATCCACCGAAAGAGCTCATTTTGCAGTAAGGATGTCCCTGTTGTTGCCATTGTGGTTGCCCCAGCCACCAAGAAAGTGTGTGCTGAACAGAGCTCTGTGGTCCACCCCCCCACCCCCCCACCCCCCCATATAGAGAAAGTTGGGCGATTGATTGTTTTTAAGAAGCGCGTGTATGCCTCAGCTACTTTCTGACTGCGGATTATTAATTATTTGTCACATTTCACATGGCTGCAAAGTATTTGGTGTGTGAAGTTTCCTCTTCCCTTTTAGAGTTGTTGCCTCTGGAGAGGCATAAACTGGTCTTTCCAAAGCTTTCCACTCTTGCATCCCTTGCTAATGCTTCGATGAGGTTGATCTCTAATGCGGTTGAGGCCACCTCTCAGCGGGCACAGGCATTGCTATCAGGCAATCCTACCTGGCTTCACATTTGCGGATTTTTTGACAACGTCAAGACATCCTTCACCTGCCCTGTTTGACGGATCTATTTTGTTTGGTCCGTCTGTCCAAGAAACCTTGACCCACAGCGAGCAGGAGGGAAAGACCCTGTCTGCAGTTGAGAAAGTTTTCTACTCCCCAAAGTTCTTTCTCCAAGATTCAGAGAGGTAGTAAAAACTGTGGATGTTCATCGTGCTATGCTGCTGCAGTCATCACACTTGGGTTATCCTGCCGTCAGGCGGTCCCGCAGTCTGCCTGAATTCCAAAGCCTTGGTCCGGCGTTGGTTGTCATCGCTTCTTGCCTGACATCAGAGCGGCAGGGGTATAAAAGAGGCAGCAGACGCCATTTTCTTCAGTCTTTCTTGCCACGCGGTGCCCGAAGCAGAAGCAGTTCGCAAGTGCCAGTCTGCCATCTCCTGAGATTTTCTAGCAGAATTTCATCCGAAGTCATCTATAAAGCTAAGTACCCCGTTGGGGAAACTTTTCTTGCCTCAGACCGATGTCAGACAAAGTTAATAATTGTATTTCTTGTGGGAAGCAAATACCTCATAAGAATTTTCATTCTTATTGTATTCCTTGCCTAGGCCCAGACCACAATGTTTCTGGTTGTCGGTTTTGCGCTAGGTTCAATAAACGCACTATTAAGCGTCGGGCTGATACCGCCCGACATTATTTTGGCAGAAAATTCAACTACATTGTCGTCGGAACCTCCGACAACCGCTATGTTTAAAAAAACGCAAGGACAAAGACCGGTAGCCTAGACCTAGGCCAAATACCGAGGTCTCTGTTAGGCCTGCCGCTGGATTTTCGGTACTCAGTGAGGCGCCTACGCAGCCCCTGACTACCGCTGATTTAGAAAATGCAACTACCTCTCAGTCTGAATCTACTGGGCCACTGGAGCCGGTTCCTCCTCTACTCGCAGACGCCAGACCTGGCGGCGATCCGGAGACTATGGACAGGCCTTCTGTTTCAGAAGGCGTCTTTAAACCGACGGCTCTCTCCGTTAAGTCATACGCTAAGCTTCCAAAGGTTAAGAAACTGGGTCCACAGACTCCCACACAGGCCCCTATACCTAAAAAAACAGATGCTCAAAATGGCGGAGGACCTGATTACCCTTCTCAGAGGTTCCCAGCCCCCTCCTGACAAAAGGCCTAGATTGGAAGAAGATTTACCTCCTCCTGACCAGGAATCCATTTCCTCAGCAGACTCTGAGGAACAGGATTACCCTTTCCCTCTCTATGAAGACTCAGATGCTGAGGAGTCAATTACCCCCCCCCCCCCCCCAAGACTTCTCTTTTGGGGAAACCCTGCACACCATGAGAGAGCATTTCACTGGGAAGGACAAGATTACTCTGACTCCAAGAAAAGACTCCGTGAGTTTCTTCTTCTACCTCAGCATAGACCCCTAGCCATTCCTCCTGTTTTAGACATTCTGGATGATGTCTACACTGAATCCAGTCTAAATCCAGGTTCCTTACCTCCAGCACCACTTAAACCAGACAGAGTCCCTGACTCTCACAAGTTTTTATATAAAAGCCCTGCTGCAGACCCAGAAACAATTTCCCATGGTCCCAAAGGGGTTAAGGCCTCTACTGCTAAGAATCCACTACCTGCGGCAAGAGATGCCAGGGCATTAAAAAGATTGGGGGGGGTGTATACTTCTGCCACTTTGGCCATGAGTGCATTAAACTGCCAATTCCACATGATTAAATGCCAGCAGTACTTGCTTACTCAGTTAAAACAGAAAATGATACCTCAAACAGATCAACTAGATTTCAAAGGGATGCAAGATTTGTTTGCATGCAGCAGAACAAGTGGGAAAACATACATTGCAGTGTGGTTTTGATTCTTTGGAGGCCTCCTGTAGAGCAGCAGTCACAGCGTCTGTAATACATAGACATGCTTGGCTAAAAGAGCAGACCTTACCAGAATATGTCAAAGCAAAGTTGGTGGATTCTCCACTGCCAAAGGATGCATTATTTGGTGTCAAAGCAGAGGAGGTTTTAAAGAAGATGGAAGAAAAGGCAAAATCAATGCAAACAGTTAAAGATTTCTTACAGGTACAACCTCCTCGTTTCAGCTGAAACTGGCCATCAAAAAACTGGTCCTTTCCTGTTTCAGACAGACCCCAAAGGGGCAGGTACAGACACCCTAGGGGCAGAGGCCAGCCACAGGGTACCTTCAGGCCTAGACAATGGCAAACAACAAATCAAAGAGGTTGAGATGATAGATCTCAACCCAATGACTTTCCCCTTCGCCTGCCAAGCAAACTTGCCCAGGCATCACCTCTAGGAGGAAAACTAGCTCTCTTCCTACAAAATTGGCACATCATAACAAAGGACAAATGGGTTCTGGATATTATTACCCGAGGCTACAGATTTCATTTTCACACTTTACCACAAATGAGAGGCATGCCAAATCTGCCAACAAACCAATGGGCAGAGGCACATAAACAAATTTCAGCTCTCATGAACATGCAAGCAATTCAAAAGGTACCTGCAAAGGAGCAAGGTCAAGGATTTTACTATAGACGGTTTCTAGTACCAAGAAAGGACAAAGCCTGGAGACCCATCTTAAACCTTTCAATTCTAAACACGTACCTGGACATTCCAAAATTCTAAATGCTTCTTCCCGTGCTGGGCAAGGAGTCTTGGCTGGTAACGTTGGATCTCCAAGAGGCATACCTGCATGTCCCTATCAGACAAGATTGCAGAAGATACCTCAGATTTTTGGCAGGCACAACACATTATCAATTCTCTGCATTGCCCTTTGGCTTATCTACTGCGCCCAGAGTATTCACGAAATGCCTAGCATTGGTAATTGCATACTGCAGACAGCGAAGAATACAAATTTATCCATATCTGGACTACTGCCTGATCAAGCAGACAGCAAAGACATCCTACTACAGCATCTGGCATTTGTAACAAAGTTGCTAAGTTGCCTAGGGTACACAGTAAACAAAAAGTCAAAACTAATACCCTCTCAAGAAATAATTTTCCTGGGTGCCAGCTTGAATACAACGGCCCAGATGGCTTACCTCACGCCAGACAAGCAAAAACAACTGGCGCAGTACTTCAAAAAGATGGCAACATCTACCCAGCTCACTGCAAGGAAATTCCTGCAGGCATTGGGGTACGTGGCATCCTGCATTCAACTAATTGCATATGCAAGACTGCATATGAGAAAACTACAATGGTAGCTAAAAAGTGTATGGTCCCAACAGACACAGCCTCGAAGCAAGTATAGCTCGTATTCCCTGCCTTCAAAAAGAGTTTCTATGGTAGGCTCGAGCATGCCAAGCAAACAAGGGCCTTCCTTTTGTCTCACCTCCACCAAACCAAACGTTGACAACGGATTCATCAGACTACGCCTGGGGTGCACACATGGCAGGACAATGCATACAGGGCAAATGGTCTGCGAAGCAAAGGCAACTACACATCAATCAAAAGGAGATGTTAGCTGTAAAAAATGCACTAACAGCCTTCAAGGACCTCTTGCAACCAGGACAACTTCTAATAAGGACGGGACAACACCACAGTTATGTGGTACATAAACCGGGAGGAACGCACTCCTACCCACTATGCAGACAGGCAATGGACTTGTGGAACAAAGCATTAACTTACCAAGTACAACTGCAAGCACAATTCCTGCCAGGAAAAGAAAACATTTTGGCAGACAAATTAAGCAGACATTTGACAGACCCTCACGAGTGGAGACTACACCCACAAGTATTCTCAATGATAACTCAAAGGTGGGGACCACCAGACATAGATCTGTTTGCCTCGACCAACAATTGCCAGCTACAAAAATTTTGCACAAGGACTTATCCCCTGGCCTGGAAAGTGGATGCCCTGTCATTCAGTTGGACAGCATGGTCAGTCTACGCCTTCCCACCTCTGCCTCTACTGACCCAGGTATTACTGAAAGCCAGATCAGAGAGACCACAGATTATCCTCATTGCTCCGTACTGGCCACGTCAACACTGGTACCCACTACTATGAAACTTGACTCGTAGCCCTCCATGGATCTTACCTCAAATCCCTCTGCTGTTAACCCAACAAAACTCTCAGATCCTTCACAGTTCAACTAAGGACCTTAAATCTAGCTGCATGGAAAATACCTTAAATTATCAAACAATACTTCTCTCAAAGGACGTCCAGAATGTCATTTTGGAGGCCAGGAGGCCCAGCACCAGAAAAACGTACTCAGACAAATGGAAAAGATTTTGTGTATGGAGCCAGGCCAGAAGCCTAAATCCTGGCATCCCAAATATCCCGCACATACTTCAATATCTGAGATGCTACACAAAGGCCTTTCTTTCTCATCCCTAAAGATCCATGCTTCAGCCATTTCAGCTCAATATGATACGGTTCCTCCCATTTTCTCAGAGGGGCAAAAAATATAAGACCCCCCCAGAAAACCACCAACTCCAACTTGGGATCTAAATTTTGTTCTGGAAAAATTAACACTTCCTCCTTTCGAACCAGCCTTTTCAGCAGAGCTTCGATACTTGTCATGGAAGACAGCCCTGCTGCTAGCTATCACCTCAGCACGCAGAGTCTCAGAACTGCAGGCACTTGTGGCAGTGGAACCTTTTATCATTTTCCATCAGGACATAGTATCTTTACGCACCAACCCTTCCTTCATGTCAAAGGTAGTATCCAGTGTGGCTCTCAGACCATACACTTGCCCACCTTTTTTCCAAACCCACAGAATAAGGAGAGACTCCTTCACTCTTTGAACATTCACAGACAGTTACGTTACTATTTGGACAAGACAAAAGCCTTCAGAAAATCTGACCAACTCCTTGTATCCTATGCACCAGGCTCAGAAGGAAAGGCTATTTCAAAACAGACCATCTCCAAATGGATATCGCATTGCATCCGCTTTTGCTATTCACACCACGGGAAAGCAGTGCCTGCTAGTATTAGGTCTCACTCTACCAGGGCAACCTCAGCAGCCTTCTTCCGAGGAGTCCCAACAAAGGACATTCTGGAGGCAGCTACCTGGAGTTCAGTGCACACCTTCACCAAGCATTAACACCTTCCTGTATACTCAAAAACCAGAGCTGAGTTTGCCACTGCAGTTCTGCAGGGCATCTTAGCTACACCTAACCCATTTTAGCTCCTACCACCCAACCATGGCTTTGTGGACTACCCAAGTGTGATGACAGCAGCAGCATAGCACGATGAACATAGTACAGTTTTGTGCCTACCATAAATGTAAATGTTCGAGTGGTTATGCTGCTGCAGTCCAGGTTACCCTCCCTCCATCCCCTCTACCTAACGGGGCTTTTTTTATACCTCCATGTACTTCAACCTTTGGGATGCATGTCTGTATGGTGTATTTGCTTACAACTAGTACCATTGTTTTGCACTAAGGTATGTTTTGCAAACTTCTTCTTTTGCCTTCTTAGTTTGGGGCACCTGACATTTGGGGCAAAAAAAACTGAAGAAAATGGCGTCGGCTGCCTCTTTTATATACCCCTGCCGCTCTGACGTCAGGGAAGAAGCGACGGCAACAGACGCCGGACCCAGGCTTTGGAATCCAGGCAGACTGCGGGACCGCCTGACTGCAGGATAAACCCAAGTGTGATGACTGCAGCAGCATAACCACTCTAACATCTACATTTGTTAGGTGCAACACTGTACTTTCCGCAGGGCTCAGTTTTTCTTCCAAGATGCTCTTCAGGAATTCTCTTCTAGCCGGGGAAGGGAATTTGATGGCAGTTGCCGCCCCAGAGGCAGAAGAGGTCTGAAAAATCAGGGCTTCCGAGAACACTTCTCAAAAAAAGTCCCCACAGCGCTTCTGAAGCACTGTCCAACTGTCCTGCCCTGGAGGCAGTCTGGGACTGTGCTTTCTTACACCCTCTTGCTTGGGTGGCTATTACCTCAGACCAGTGGGTGATGAGCATTGTGTCCAGGGGGATATGTCATCTCCTTTGATCACCCCCCCCATTCAAAATTCACTCCCCGATGCTCCACCCCGCCAAAGGAAGTTGGCTCTCTGAGGTCCAAGACCTTAGTCAAAAAAGAGCCATCTAGGAGGTCCGACAGGACAACTAGGGTTGAACTTACTCTTGCTTCTTTTTAATGCCCAAAACAGGGGACCTGCTTCCCATTCTGGACATCAACAAGGCTGAATTTCAGTCTGGTCTAATTTCTGGATGATCATGGTTTAGTCTTTTCTGCTTCTGTGCAAGGATGGGTGGATGTGCTTGCTAGATCCCAAGGATGCGTACTGTCACATAAAAATCGACAGATGCTCCAGAGGATTACTGTGCTTCTGGCTGTGGGACAGTCATTTTCAGTTCAGAGCCCTGTCTTTTGGTCTCACCTCAGCCCTCCCGGGTGTTCATCAAATATATGGCAGTGGTAGCAGCCCGTCTCAGACTGCAGAGATTTCAGATGTTCTTAGTGTTTCACTGTTGCAGTCATTACGTTTGGGTTATCTGCTTTGCAGTAGCCCTCAGTCGGCCTGATCAACAAAGTCTTGGGTCCTGTGTCAGTTGCTGATGTTCATCGTGCATACAGCTGCAGTCATAACAGATGGGTTCTCCTGCCGTCAGGCAGGTCCTCGGTCGGCCGAATTCCAAAGTCTAGGTCCGGCGTCGGTTGTCGTCGCTTCTTCCCTGACGTCAGTGCGACAGGGGTATAAAAGAACCAGCCGACGCCATTTTCTTAAGTCTTTTTTTGCCGCGCGGTGCCCGAAGCAGAAGCAGTTCGCAAGTGCCGGTCGGCCAGCTCCTGAGATTACAAAAAAATTTGGAACCGAAGTCTTCTTAAAAGCTAAGTACCCCGTTGGGGAAACTTTTTCTTGCCTCAGACCGATGTCAGACAAAGTTAATAATTGTATTTCTTGTGGGAAGCAAATACCACATAAGGATTTCCATTCCCTCTGTATACCTTGTTTAGGCCCAGACCACAACGTCTCGGTCTGTCGTTTTTGTGCTACATTCAACAAATGCACTACTAAGCGTCGGGCAGAGTTTGCCCAGAATTATTTTGGGAAAGCATTTAACTATACTATGTCGTCGGATACTCCGACTCTGCGTTTGTCTAAACGCAAAGACAAGGACCGGCACTCGAGGTCCGCGGCCTCTGACACCACGCCAAGGCCGACTACACGTGGTCCGGTTCTCAGCGAGGCACCTACGCAGCCCCTGATTACCGACTACATCTTTGGCGGTGTATCCTGTACCCGAAGTCGCAGGATCCTCGGCCCACACCCTGACTACAGATACCGAAGCCATGCTTGGCATTGAAACACAGAATGTGGACAGGTCCACCTCCACTCAAGGTGTCTTCAGACCTTCCTCTTCTTTCTCCATCAAGGCTTTCGTCAAGTCTAAAGCTACCATGCACCCTAAGAGACCAGCTACACAGGGCCCATCTCCAGGCCCCATGCCTAAGAAACAGATGCTTAAAATGGCTGAGGATTTAATTACTCTAATCAGAGGTTCTCCGCCACCTCCGGACAAAAGACCCAGAGTGAAGGAAGATTCCCCCTCCTCTGATCAGGGCTCCATTATTTCAGAGCATTCTGTCTGATTATCAGGAACAGTCTTACTCTCCTTTTGAAGACTCTGATGCAGAGGAATCTATTCCTTCTGTACCCCCCCCCCCCCCCCCCGAGGATTACTCATTTGGTGAAACTCTGCATACCTTAAGGGAACACTTCCACTGGGAAGGCCAGGATTATTCAGATTCCAAGAAAAGGCTCAGGGAATTTCTTTTGTTACCCCAGCACAGGCCTCTGGCTATACCTCCTGTCCTGGACATCCTAGATGATGTTTACTCGGATGCCTGCCTTAACCCGGACTCTCTCCCTCCAGCTCCAGTTAAGCCTGACAGGTACCTAAGGGTTCCTGACTCGCACCAATTTCTATACAAAAGCCATGCTGCTTATCTAGAAACCATCTCACAGGGGCCCAAGGGAGTTAAGGCCTCCATTGCCAAAAACCCATTGCCTTCTGAGAGAGATTCCAGATCCTTAGAAAGGTGGGGGAAACAAGGTATATACCTCGGCTACCTTCTCCATGAGGGCCTTAAACTGTCAGTTTCATATGCTAAAATACCAACAGTTTCTGTTATCTCAATTGAAAAGTAAAATTTCACAACCTGAACAACCAGACATGGAGTTGCAGGATTTGATGCATAGTGCAGAACAAGTGGGGAAACGTACCTTACAATGTGGTTTTGATGCTCTAGAGGCCTCATGTAAAGCTGCTGTTACAGGCTCAGTCATACGTAGGCATGCCTGGCTCAAGGAACAAGCCTTGCCTGATCATGTCAAAGCTAAATTACTAGACGCCCCTCTTCAAAAGGATGTACTATTTGGGGCAAATGCTGAGAAAGTATTACGGAAAATGGAGGAAAAGGCTAAATCAATGCAAACTGAGAGAATTTCTGCAGGTTCAACACCCACGTTTTAGTAGAAATTGGCCTTCCAAAAACTGGTCCTTTCCTGCCACAGACAGACCCCAAAGAGGCAGATACAGGCGCCCGAGGGGCAGAGGACAATCACAAGGATCGTACAGAGGCAGACAATGGCAAGCTCCTACACAGAGGTGGTGAGGACAACTCGCAATCTTTCAGAAAGCAAAACCAATGACATTCCTCTTTGCATGCCAACCAGGTCTCAAATGGCAGCCCCCTTAGGAGGAAAGCTGGCACTATTCTCAAAAATTTGGCATATTGTCACAAAGGACAAATGGATCCTGAACATTATAAACAGAGGCTACAAATTCCATTTTCATATCCTTCCAAAAATGAAAGGCATGCCAAACCTGCCACACAATCAAAGGGCAGAGGCACAAACGCAAATTTCAGATCTTATAAACATGAAAGCTATTCAAGAGGTACCTACGCACAAACAAGGTGAAGGTTTTTATTCCAGGCTATTTCTGGTGCCAAGCAAGGGCAAAAATTGGAGACCTATTTTGGATCTTTTCATCCTAAACACATTCCTACTCGTACCAAAATTCAAGATGCTCACTCTACAGCAACTTCTTCCCATGCTGGGCAAGGAGTCTTGGCTGGTAACATTGGACCTCAAGGAGGCATACCTGCATGTCCCAATCAGACAAAATTGCAGAAGATACCTCAGATTTCTTGCAGGTTCAATACATTATCAATTCTGTGCATTGCCCTTTGGTTTATCAACTGCGCCCAGAGTATTCACGAAATGCCTGGCATCAGTAATTGCCTACTGCAGACTTCAAGGGATACAAATATACCCTTATTTGGATGACTGCCTGATCCAAGCGGACAGCAAGCACATTCTTCTGAAACATCTGGCTTATGTAATAATGTTAAACTCTCTAGGATACACAGTCAACAAAGAGAAATCAAGACTAATACCCTCTCGGAAGATAATTTTCCTGGGTGCCAATTTGGACACAAACACCCAGATGGCCTACCTCACGCCAGAGAAGCAGGGGCATCTAATTCAATATTTCAAAACACTGGCAAATTGCACCAGGCTGACTGCAAGGAAAATCCTGCAGGCTCTGGGATTCATGGCATCTTGCATCTTACTAATCCCATGTGCAAAGCTGCATATGAGAAAACTACAATGGTACCTAAAAAAACATATGGTCTCAACACAGCCACAGTTTGGAAACAATGATACCACTAATTCCATGTCTGCAAAAGGAATTTCTGTGGTGGGCTCAAGCATGCCAAACTCAGGTCTTCCATTCAGCAGGCCTCAAGCAGATCAAGTCATCACAACAGACGCCTCGGACTACGCCTGGGGGGGGCGCACATGACCGACCGGTGCATTCAGGGCAGTTGGACCCAAAAAGAAAAGCACCTTCATATCAATCAAAAAGAAATGCTAGCAGTGATGAATGCTATTACAGCCTTCAAGGACATTCTACAACCAGGTCAGCTATTGATAAGAACAGACAACACCACAGTTGTGATACATAAACAAGCAGGGAGGAACACATTTTTATCTCCTATGCAGACTGGCCATGTCACTTTGGAACATGGCCATGGACTTACAAATGGGACTACAAGTGCCGTACTTGGCAGGCAAGGAAAACACGCTGGCAGACAACCTAAGCAGGAACATGACCGATCCACACGAATGGAAGTTGCATCCAAAAGTTTTTACAGAAATAATCCAAGAATGGGGAAGGCCAGACATAGATCTCTTTGCCTCCCACAAAAATCATCAATTGACAAAATTCTGCTCAAGGATCTTCCATCCAAAGGCCTGGAGAGTGGACACTCTCTCTTTCAGTTGGACATCAATGACGGTTTATGCCTTCCCACCTCTTCCTCTGCTTCCCAAAGTCCTATTGAAGACCAGAGCAGACAGACCAAAGATGATCCTCATTGCTCCGGACTGGCCAAGGCAACACTGGTACCCACTACTAAGGAGCCTGACTCATTCCCCACCATGGACCCTGCCTCTAATGCCTCTTTTTCTGACTCTGCACAGCTTGAAAACTCTTCACAGTCAGCTGAAGACACTCAAATCTAGCCGCATGGAAGATTCCTTAGCATCACAGCAGGCCCTGCTCTCAAAGTAGGTGCAGGATGTCATTTTGGAGGCCAGAAGGCCATTGACTAGAAAAGCTTACTCTGCAAAATGGAAACATTTTTGTGTTTGGAATGAGAAAAAGGGCCAGTGCCCTGGAAAACTGAATTTACCTCAAATACTACAATATTTGGCCGAACTGCTAAGCAGTGGACTTTCGTTCTCCTCCATCAAAATCCATGCCTCAGCCATTTATGCAGAATACCGATCCACCTTTATTCTCTCACCCTCTATTAAGACAGTTCCTCAGAGGGGCTAAGAATTTAAGACCTCCAAGAAAACAACCAATACCTGCTTGGGATCTTAATTTCATTCTGGAAAAACTGACTTTGCCCCCTTTTGAACCAGCTGCCTCATCAGATTTGCAATTATTTGTCCTGGAAAACCGCTTTCCTTCTGGCTATCTAGTTTCATAACTACAGGCTCTTATGGCTGTCAAGCCTTTCATCATTTTCCATCAGGACAGAGTTTCATTGCGTACCAACCCATCCTTTATGCCTAAAGTGGTATCCAGGGTAGCTTTAAATCAGGCCATACATTTACCTACTTTTTATCCTAATCCTCAAAATGAAGGGGAGAGATTGCTGCATTCCTTGGACATCTACAGACAACTGCGTTATTATTTGGACAGAACAAAGCCTTTCAGAAAATCAGAACCGCTTTTTGTGGCCTTTGCGGTAGGAGCTCAAGGAAAGTCAATATCCAAACAGACTATCTCAAAATGGATATCCCACTGCATACGCTTTTGCTATTCCTTTCATGGCAAAACTGTACCTACAGGCATTGGAACTCATTCCACCAGGGCCACAGCCACCTCTGCAGCCTTCTTCAGAGGAGTGCCTACCAAGGATATTTTAGAAGCAGCCACTTGGAGTTCTGTGCATACCTTCTCTAAGCACTACAACCTACCATTGTACTCCAAGTCTAGAGCAGGCTTTGCCACTGCAGTCTTGCAGGGCATTTTGGCTCCTCCTAGCTCCACCTAGTGCCTACCACCCCTTTCTTAGCTTTGGGATTCTACCCATCTGTTATGACTGCAGCTGTTTGCACGATGAACATAGTACAGTTTTGTACCTACCATAAATGTAGATGTTAGAGTGCTAATACAGCTGCAGTCCAGGTTTCCCTCCCACCTTCCCCTCTAGGGGTATTCTTTTATGGTGTATTTGCTTGCAACTATTGGTTTTTGATTATATTGCATTGCATTATTACATTATTTTATGTATTGCCTTCCTTCTGGGGGCACCTGACATCTGGGGCAAGAAAGACTGAAGAAAATGGCGTCTTGCTGGTTCTTTTATACCCCTGTCGCACTGATGTCAGGGAAGAAGCGACGATAACAGACGCCGGACCTAGACTTTGGAATTCTGCCGACCGAGGACCCGCCTGACGGCAGGAGAACCCATCTGTTACGACTGCAGCTGTATTAGCACTCTAACATCTACATTTATGGTAGGTACAAAACTGTACTTTTCTTCTACCATGACGTCAGGTCGTCAGGGGTATATAACATGCAGCGGACGCCATTACATCAGTCTTTCTTGCCGTACAGTGCCCGAAGCAGAAACAGTTTGCAAGTGCCGGTAGGCCGACTCCTGAAATTTTTGTTTGAGTTTCAGAACCGAAGTCTTCAACTAAGGCTAAGTACCCCATTGGGTAGACTCTTTCTTTTTCCTTCCAGTGTCAGTAAAAGTTAATAATTGTATTACTTGAGGAAAGCAAATACCTCACAAAGATTTTCATTCGTACTGTATTCCTTGCCTAGGCCCTGACCACTACGTACCTCGCTGTAGGTTTTGTGCTTTATTTAAACTGTGCAGTATCTGTTGTCTGAATATTTTCGCATCTAAATATTTTGGTTGTTTAATGATCCAGAAATGTCTGTTACCCTTCCGACTACCGGGATTCTGAAAAAAAAAACGTAAAGATAGAGACAGGCCACCGAGGTCCAAAACTGCAGATGACGCTTCTAAGCCAGTGGCCAGTTTGCCGGTACTCAGTGAGGTGCTTTTGCAGCCCCTTATACCCGCTACTTCTGACTCGCAGGCCTCTGTCGAGACCCATTCGTAGTCAGGTTTGCTGCGAGATGCTTCAGCTGTGGGACCCGCGGATGTCTCTACCTTGGATGTGTCCGGAGCCGCTGTGCAGGCCGGCTTCTGAGGGTGTAGTCAGGCCTACAGACTTTCATATTAAACAGACTCCTCCTTCATTTAGGCCAAAATCTCGACCCATGCCTTAAAAACACTCCCAGACTGCATGCTCAGGCCTCTAGGCCTAAAAAAACAAATAAGAATGGCTGAAGATCTTATAACTGTAATTAGGGGAAGCCTACCCCCCCCCCCTCTCTAAGCGACCTAGGGCTGAAGCTGTTTATGAATTTTCTGACCAGGATTCTGACTTTTCTTATTCTTCTGATGATCTGGATTTGCCCTTATCTACTTATGAGGATTCTGATGTAAAGGACTGTATTCCCTCTGCTTCTCCTCCTGAGGATTTTTCTTTTGGTGAGACCTTACATGCTCTACGGGAGCATTTCCACTGGGAAAGCCAGGAATTTTCTTATTCTAAAAAGAGGCTTATGGATTTTTTACTCCTTCCTCAACATAGGCCTTTGGCTATTCCTCCTGTACTGGATATTGTTGATGATGCCTTTTCAGAATCTAGTTTGGCTCCTGATTCATTGCCTCCTGCTCCCAGAATACCTGACCGATATTACAGGGATGTCCTTCAAGGATGCATCTGCAGTCCTTACAAATGGGTTGTCCTGTCGTCAGGCAGCCCTTCGGTCGGCCGGATTCCAAAGTCTGGGTCTGGCCTCGGCTGGTGTCGCACTTCACCCGACGTCATTGCTGCAGTTCTTCGGGTATAAAGGCATCAGCCGACGCCATTTTCCCCAGTCTTTCTTGCCGCGTGGCGCCCGAAGCAGAAGCTGTTCGCAAGTGCCGGTCGGTCAGATCCAGAGATTACTACTACCTAATACTTCTACTACCGAAGACTTCTAAAAAGCTAAGTACCCCATTGGGGACTCTTTCTTGCCTCAGCCGATGTCAGAAAAAGTGAATAACGTTTTAACTTGTGGGAAACAAATACCTCATAAAGATTTCCACTCTTACTGCTTACCTTGTTTAGGCCCAGACCACGACGTAGCAGCTTGTCTAGCCTGTGCCTCTTTTAACCGACGGACGCTTAGACGTCTGTCGGAATTTGCTGAGGAGTTTTTTGGCTCCAATTTTGCTTATATTATGCCGTCTGATCCTCCGACTTCGCAAATATCAAAAAAGCGCAAGGAAAAGGACAGACACTCGCGGTTTCGGCCGAAACCGCGGTTAAGCCAACCGCGAGTGTCTTGGTTTCGGCTGAAACCGAGCAAGCGGTTCTTCCTTCAGCCGAAAACTTACCTTCTACCGAGGCCTCTTCCAACCTGGTGGAATCTGCTTCTGAAATCCCTCCTGCAGTTGCAGTTTCACAGGAATTATCTGACACTATTCCCTTGGATATTTCAACCCCTGCACGTGGAGCTGCTAGGCCACCTGCAGCCATGTCCATTAAGGCCTTTGCCAGGGCTAAAGCAGCTAAAGCTACTAAATCTGTGCCTGCTAAGACCCCCTCTCACAGGCCTAGCTCTAGTTCACAAATGCTTAGTCTAGCAGAGGATCTCATTTCTCTAATCCGGGGATCCCAACCTCACCCAGACAGGGCCTCTCAACCACCTCCAGAGAAGAGGCCTAGAGCAGAGCCCCCTGAGCCAGTCTCCACAGATGATTCCTCTGATGATTCAGATAATACAGACCCTCCAGAGGCTCCTTTCTCCCCTTATGAAGACTCTGATGCTGAAGAGTCCATCCCTTCTGCCTCTCCGCCTTAGGAATTTTCCTTTGGGGAAACCTTGCATTCTATGAGGGAACAATTTCAGTGGCAGGGCCAGGATTTTTCAGACTCCAGAAAAAGGCTTAGAACCTTTTTGCATTTACCACAACATAGGCCTTTAGCCATACCTCCAGTTCTTTCTGTTGTAGATGATGCATTTAATAATGCTTGTACTGCTCCTGATTCTCTACCTCCGGCCCCTGCTAAGCCCGATAGGTACTACAGGGTCCCGGACACGCATTATCATTTGTATAAGGCTCCTTTTGCAGATCCCGAGACTATCTCCCAGGGTCCTAAGGCTGTAGCAGCTGTTTCTGCCAAAAACCCCCTCCCCTCTGAAAGGGAATCCAGGTCCTTAGAGCGATGGGGTAAAAAAGTTTATACTTCTGCTACTCTTTCAGCTATAGCCTTGAACTGTCAATTTCACATGATCCAGTATCAAGAATTTATGCTAGACCAGTTAACCAAAAAGCTGTCCTCGGATGAACCATTAGACAAAAAATCTGTTCAGGAAATGATTCATAACATTCAGCAAGTCAGTAACCATTCTTTAAAATGTGGCTATGATGCACTGGAGGCCTCCTTTAGATCAGCCATGACTGGTACAGTTATCAGAAGGCATGCATGGTTAAAAGAGCAGGCCTTACCAGACCATGTCAAATCAAAACTTTTAGATGCTCCCATGGACAAGATCAATTCGTTTGGCTCTCCTGCACAACAGGTGCTGAAGAAGATGGAAGAGAAGGCAAAATCTGTCCAAACAGTGAAAGATTTCTTACAGGTCCAACCTCCAAGGTTTAGCAGGAATTGGCCCTCCAAGAATTGGTCCTTTCCAGACTCCTCCAGAGCTCAGAGGCAGGAATAGGCATTCAAGAGGCAGTAGCCAATCCAGGGGTGCCTACAGGGGACGACAGTGGCAGGGTAACAACCAGCGAGGTACAACCACAGACACAGCCACCACCACTACTACAGGACAATCACAGTGACTTGGCTCTGGCACCGCCTACCAGGGAACAACTAGAAGCACCCTTAGGCGGGAAGCTAGCTTTATTTTCAACAAACTGGCATTACATCACAAGAGACAAGTGGATTTTGCAGACAATAGACCAAGGTTACAGGTTTCACTTCCATACTCTACCAGGGAAGAGAGGAATGCCAAACCTACCTCCAAATCAAAAAGCAGAAGCTCTAAAACAAATAACTCTATTAAGGATGAGAGCTGTGGAAAAGGTACCATCTATGGAGCAAGGGAAGGGATTTTACTCAAGACTCTTCCTGGTACCAAGAAAAGAAAGCAAATGGAGACCTATTCTCGACCTGTCCACTTTAAACACATTCCTCATTGTTCCAAAATTCAAAATGCTGACCCTACAGCAACTTCTTCCCATGCTGGGCAAGGAGTCTTGGCTGGTAACTCTAGATCTCAAGGAGGCATACCTGCACATCCCCATAAGACCAAATTGCAGAAGATACCTCAGATTTCTTGCAGGATCGGAGCATTATCAATTCTCAGCATTGCCCTTTGGCTTATCTACTGCGCCCAGAGTGTTCACGAAATGCCTGGCATCAGTAATTGCTCATTGCAGGCTCCAGGGAATCCAAATCTACCCTTACCTGGACGACTGCCTGATACAAGCGGACAACCAAAACAAGCTAGCAGAAGACTTGAAAAGGGTCATTTACCTACTACAAGCCCTGGGATATACAGTCAATATAAAAAAGTCAAGGCTGATACCATCCCAAAGGATAACCTTTTTGGGTGCGGAGCTGGACACATTAAAACAAATGGCATTCCTAACAGTAGAAAAACAGGAGCAACTCCCTCTACTTCTTGGCATTAACAAAGCAGAACCATCTAACAGCAAGAAAATTCCTGCAAGCCTTGGGCTACATGGCATCATGCATAATATTGGTTCCACATGCCAGACTGCATATGAGAAAGTTACAGTGGTACCTAAGGAATTTATGGTCTCAACACAAGCACAGCCTAGAAACCCAAATTCCAATAATTCCATGCCTGAAGCAAGAATTCCAATGGTGGGCTCAGGCCTGTCAATCAAACAAAGGATTGCCCTTCCACAGCACTCAACCAAGCCAAACCATCACAACGGACGCCTCAGACCTCGGTTGGGGGGCCCACATGCTGGACAAGTGCATACAAGGTTTATGGACTCAAGACCAGCTACACCTACACATCAACCTAAAGGAAATGCTGGCAGTAAAACTGGCAATTCAGACCATTTCTTCAACAAGGTCAATTGATGATAAGGACAGACAACACCACAGTTATGTGGTACATCAACAAGCAGGGAGGCACACATTCGTACCCTCTATGCCGGATGGCACTGGACCTCTGGAATGTGGCCCTGAGCTACAACATTCAGTTACAAGCAATCTTTGTACCAGGAAAAGAAAACATTCTAGCAGACATATTAAGCAGGACTACCACGGATGCCCACGAATGGATGCTGCATCCGGACATCTTCAAAACCATTACAAGAAAATGGGGACTCCCAGAAATAGACTTATTTGCATCCCCACGCAATCACCAACTAAAGAAATTCTGCACCAGGACGTACCACCCACTTGCTTGGAAGGTGGACTCCCTATCTTTCAGTTGGAAAAACCTGACAGCATATGCATTCCCACCACTTCCTTTGATGCACAAGCTGCTATTGAAGATCAAAGAGGACCGTCCAAGGATCATTCTGATAGCTCCAGACTGGCCAAGACAACATTGGTATCCATTACTGAGGAGCATGTCTCTGGAACAAATATGGCCCCTACCCCTAGTTCCCTTGCTGTTAACACAGAACAACTACAACACCCTGCATCCAAACCTGAAAACTCTGCAGCTGACTGCCTGGAACATTGCATAAGAACAAATAACCCAAATTTATCCCAAAGGGTTAAAGACATTATCTTGGAGGCTCACAGACCCTCAACAAGGAAAAATTATTCAGCAAAATGGAAAAGATATCTCATTTGGAGTACTGCAAAAGGAGAAGATGTGTCACTGGTAAGCATAGCCAACATCCTGGAATACTTGGCAGAGCTCTTCCACAAAGGCCTGTCCTATTCTTCCATTAAGATTCATGCATCAGCTATTTCAGCAGAATACAACTTGGATCCTCCAGTCTTCTCACATCCTCTGCTCAGGCAGTTTCTGAGAGGAATAAAAAATGTAAAACCACCCAGGAAACCACCATTGCCTGCATGGGACTTGAACTTTGTGCTAGAAAAATTGACACTTCCTCCTTTCGAACCAGCAGCAACAGCAGAATTACAATACTTATCATGGAAAACTGCTTTCCTGCTGGCAATCACTTCAGCAAGAAGGGTATCTGAGCTACAGGCATTAATGGCAGTACAGCCCTTTCTGATCTTCCATCAGGATAGTGTCCATGAGAACAAATCCTACTTTTATGCCTAAGGTGGTCTCCAGAGTATCTTTAAATCAGGCTATCCACCTACCTACATTCTTCCCCAACCCACAGAACAGGGAAGAAAGACTGTTGCATACCTTGGATGTACATAGACAATTACGCTACTACCTGGACAGGACCAAGGGCAATAGAAAAACTGACCAGCTACTGGTAGCATATGCAACAGGAATGGAAGGAAAAGCAATTTCAAAACAGACAATCTCTAAGTGGCTAGGAAATTGCATTAGATTTTGTTACTCCTACCATGGAAAGAAAACTCCAGAAAACATCAGGCCTCACTCTACAAGGGCTACAGCCACTACCGCAGCTTTTCTACGAGGAGTGGCTACCAAAGACATTTTAGAGGCTGCTACTTGGAGCTCCGTGCATACATTTGCCAAGCATTATAATTTACCTTTATACTCTAGATCCCGAGCAGGTTTTGCCACTGCTGTTTTGCAAGGGATCTTAACTACACCATAATTCTCTTTTGCCTCCTCCCCCAGTTTGGCTATGGTATTCTACCCATTTGTAAGGACTGCAGATGCATCCTTGAAGGACATAGTACAGTTTTGTACCTACCATAAATGTAGATGTCAGATAGGAATGTATCTGCAGTCAGGATTACCCACCCTCCTTCCCCTCTGTGGTACTCCTGGGGTATTTGGCTATCCTATAGCTAGCTGGGGCAATCTATTATGGTGTATTTGTTTGTATATATGTACATACATGCTTATTTTTTGTTTGCTCTCTACTGTTTGGAATCATTGGTATTTATCCAAATTTAGCCTTCCTAGAGGGCACCTGGCATCTGGGGCAAGAAACGCTGAGGTAAATGGCGTCAGCTGATGCCTTTATACCCGAATAACTGCAGCAATGACTTCGGGTGAAGTGCGACACCAGCCGAGGCCAGACCCAGACTTTGGAATCCGGCCGGCCGACCGAAGGGCTGCCTGATGACAGGACAACCCATTTGTAAGGACTGCAGATGCATTCCTATCGGACATCTACATTTATGGTAGGTACAAAACTGTACTTTCCTGATTCTCACAAGTTCCTTTTCAGAAATCCTATTGCATATCCAGAGACTGTTTCTCGGGGACCTAAGGGCATTAAGGCTTCTACTGCTAAAAATCCTACCCCCCCCCCCCCCCTCTGATAGAGATGCCAGGACGCTGGATAGATGGGGAAAAAAAGGGTTACACTTCTGCAACCTTGGCCATTAGGTCTTTAACTTACCAGTTTCGTATGTTAGTGTCAACATGTTATTGGATTGCTTTAAACAGAAAATTATGTTGATTCCTGACTGCTGAACATAAAGAATTACAGGATTTAATGCATTCTGCTGAACAGATTGGAAAACATACTTTGCAATGTGGATTTGATTCAGTAGAGGCCTTTTGCAGGGCTGCTGTTACTGGGCCTGTGCTTAGAAGGCATGCTTGGCTTAAGGAGCAAACTTTGCCTGATCATGTTAAAGATAAATTGTTGAATGCTCCCTTAAATCAGGACCGCCTGTTTGGCAACAAGGCTGAGGAAATTCTATCAAGGATGGAAGGTATAGCTAAATCTATGCAAACTGTCAAAGATTTCTTGCAGGTTCAACCTCCTAGATTTTGTAGGCACTGGCCCACTAAGAATTGGTCCTTTCCGGCCCCTTCCAGGGTCTTCTCAAGTCAAACCCAGACACAGTAGAAACACCAGGTTGCAGTCCCAAGGGACACACAAGACTAAGCAGTGGGGGGTTTCCACACCCAAATCTGGGAGTAGTAAGACTCCCCCCTATGGAAAACTGTCTCAATGACTTGCTTTTAAAATTTCCATGCACTTCCCAACTGAATGCTCCTTTAGGTGGAAAAAGATTGATCTGCATGCCAAAAACTGGGAACTCATTACCCATGTCAAATGGGTTTTAAATGTAGAGTCCCAAGGATACAGATTTGACTTCCACACGTTACCAACTCCAAGTGGGTGGTCAGCTCTACCCCTAAATCAGTGGGTGTAGGCCCAAAATCAAGTACTCTTTCTCTTAAACATGGTGGCTGTTCAGTTGGTACCAGAATAGGAAAAGGGACAAGGTTTCTATTTGAGACTTCTCCTGGTACCCAGAGAAGGCAATACATGGTGTTCTATCCTGGACTTTTCTACTCTAAACACCTTCCTGTTGATTACAAAATTCAAAATGCTGAAGCTTCACCAGCTGCATCTTATACTAGGCAAAGATGCATAGTTAGCAACACTAGACTTAAGAGGCATACCTGCACATCCCTATCAGGGAGTCTTGCAGAAGATACCTACACTTCAAAGCGGGCTGCATGCACTGTCCGTTCTCTGCAGTGCCCTTTGGCTTATCTACAGCGCCCAGGGTATTCACAAAGGGCCTAGCTCCATTTATTGCATTTTGCAAGAAAAGTATTCAAATATACCCATACCTGGACGATTGTCTAATTCAGGCAGAAAGCCGGGACATGCTTCTGAATCATCTGACGTTTGTAAAAGGGGTTCTAACTTGTCTGGAGTACACCACAAATGAAAAAAAAATCACAACTGGTACCCTGTCAACAAATTACATTCCTGGGAACAAGCTTGAATACAACTTCCCAGATGGCTTGCCTCACACCAGAAAAGCAGATTAATTTGACAACCTACTTCAAACAAGTGGTCATAAAAACCCTGCTTGTCTGCAAGACAAATACTGAAAGCCTTGGGGTTCATGGCCTCCTGCATTCTTCTAATTCCATATGCAGGACTGCATATGGGGAGACTACAGTGGTATCTAAAAAGCTTATGGAGTCAGCATTCTCGCAGCCTAGAAACAATGATTCCTATCATACCTTGCCTACGCCTAGAGTGCCTTTGGTGGGCAGAGGCCTGCTACCAAAACAAGGGACTACCTTTCACACCACCCTCTGCCGTCCAAATGCTAACATATGCATCAGACTATGCATGGGGGCTCACCTGGCAGGGAAGTGCATTTAGGGCAAATGGAACCCAAGTCAAGTGCACCTGCATATCAATCAAAAAGAAATGTTAGCTGTACAGAATTTTCAGACCGCCTTCAAGGACTACATTTTTCCAGGACAACTAATGGTAAAGATGGACATCACCATGGTTATGTGGTACTTATGCAAGCAGGGGAGTACACATTCTTACCCCCTCTGCAGACTAGCCATGGCATTGTGGGACACAGCCTTGAGCTACCAAGTGCACCTACAAGCTCAATTCCTGCTAGGAAACTTAAATACACTGGCAGACGGACTAAGCAGAAACCTCATGGACTCACACGACTGGAAACTGGAACCAAGGATTTTCAACATGTTTAGAAGCGAATGGGGGAGCCCAGATATAGACCCGTTTGCCTCCCCCCCCCCACAGAACTACCAATTGGACAAATTTTGCTCAAGGAATCCCCACAAACAAGCATGGAAAGTAGGTTTTTCCAGCTGAAGGATAGAGCATCCATCAGTCTATGCCTTCCCCCCGCTGACTCTGCTCTCCAAAGTACTACTAAAAGTCACAGGACAAACCAAGGATGATTTTGATTGCTCCAGACTGGCCACGCCAACACTGGTACCCCCTGCTGTGCCGTGTCTCATTGTTATCTCCATGGCACCTGCCTTCGTCTCCTTCCCTGCTGTCTCAGCAGGAGAACCAGATTATGCGCCCTCAGCTTCCAACACTGAACCTTGCAGCCTGGCTAATTACTTAAACTCTCCCTTACCATCCCTCAACAAACCTGTGATGTCATCTTAGAGACAAGGAGGCCTAGAACTAGAAAATCTTATGCTGAAAAATGGAAAAGATTTTGTCTGGAACCAATCTCAAGGGATGAGCACAGCAGCACCCAATTTACCTCAGATTTTACAATAGTTAACTGAGATGCTTCACAAGGGCCTTTCTCTTTCCTCCATTAAAAGCCATGCCCCAGTCATTTTAGCTAATAACACAGAATCTCCCCTTTTCTCTCATCCACTGCTCAAGCAGTACCTCTGAGGGGCGAAAAATTTAAATTTGAGACCACCCAGGAGAGCTCCAACCCCAGTCGGGGACCTTAACTTTGTATTGGAGAAACCCACTCTACCTTCTTTCGAGCCAGCTGCTACTTCAGACTTAAAATTTCTTTCTTGGAAAACGGCTTTCCTTTTAGTAATCACTTCAGCTAGAACGGTATCTGAATTGCATGCCCTTATGGCAGTGGAGCCTTTCATCATCTTTCATGCGGACAGGGTGTCACTCAGAACCAATCTATCCTTCATGCCCAAGGTGGTATCCAGTGTGGCTCCTTATCAGTCCATTCATTTGCCAACCTTCTTTCCCAATTCACAGAACAAAGGGGAACAGATTCTGCATTCCTTGGATGTGCACATGCAACTTAGATTCTACTTGGACAGGACTAAACCTCAAAGAAAATCTGAACATCTGCTGATTGCATTTGCTGCAAGGGCAGATGGGAAGGCTATTTCTAAATCCATTTCTAAATGGATAAGCCATTGCATTAATTTCTGCTGTAAGCACAATGGAAAACCTATCCCACAGGGGATCATACCTCACTCCACCAGGGCTGCATCTACTACTTCAACCTTTCTCAGAGGCGTTCCTACCAGGGACATCCTAGAAGCTGCTACCTGGAGTTCTGTACATACTTTCACCAAGCATTATCATTTGCCAATTTTTTATAAATCCAGAGCTGGCTTTGCCACTTAATTCTTGCAGGGCCTTATAGCTGGTGCTAATGCTATCTAAACTCCTCCTCCCAACCATAGCTTTGGGAATCTACCCAAATGTAATAACTGCAACAGTGAAACACGAGGAACATAGTACAGTTGTGTACACTTACCATAAATGTAGATGTTAGAGTGTATTCACTGTTGCAGTCCGTGTTACCCTCCAGCCCCCTAACTTCTTTTGGTTATACCTCTACTTTTCTTTACTATGCTTAAAAGCCTTTTTGGTGTATTTGCTTTTTTGTTGGAGGTTTACCCTTTTTTTATGTTTAATTGCTCCCCATTTGGGGGGGGGACCTGACTTCTGGGGCAAGAAAATCTGATGTAATGGCATCGGCTGCATGTTTTATACCCCTGACGACCTGACGTCATGGAAGAAGGGACAGCAATCGACACAGGACCTAAGACTTTGTTAATCAATTCGACTGAAGGCAACCTGCCAGCAGATTACCCAAATGTAATGACTACAACAGTGAATACACTCTAACATGTACAATTATGGTAAGTGTACACAACTGTACTTGATCAATAATGGGGATAGCATCAGATGAGTTATGTATTTACCGTAACTTGTAATCTGTGCTATCCAGTGTCATTCATCACATTCCCACCTGTCGTACCCCCTCCTCCTTGTGTTCGGGGATTCATAGAGTAGTGGTGTATTTGGTTCTACAGTTCCTTACTGTAGACAGTTTCATTGTTTGAGGAGGAGTGGCTGATTTAAGGTGCATTTTAACAGAACCATTAATGAGGATGCTCACAAGAGCTGTTTTAGGGCCACTTAAAGGTTTCACAGGCCTTCAGCCTTTCTATTGACTGTGGTTTTATACCAGGTGCTGGGAAACTGTGAAGTTTTACCCATTTCTTTATTACTGCAGAGGTAGTGGTTTTGTAGCAACCAGGCTTCTAAGGTCATTAGATAAATAAAACTTATGCACAAACGAGACAGTTTTACTCCCTTTGACAGAATGTACTATAGTTTTTTTCCTTCATTCAGGAAGTAGCAGCCCATTAAAGATGGAAAGGCCACAATAAAGAAGTAACTTGGCAGATGCATTTAAGTGGCATTTTCATAATTTGCTTGTTGAACTGTATTTTTTTTTTTTTTTTTTTTTTTTTTTTTTTTTGTGCCCATTTTGTGGGGGGGGGGGAAATCCTGTAATTGCTTGCAGTGTGCACAGTAACATGTTCGCATTGTAGTTCTTGCAGGTTTCCGATTGTATGCATTTTCAAGTAGGGGAAACTTTTCATAAAGATGATGCACTAGTTAAGTATTTAATGCAGTACATGTTTTGCATGTGAACTGCCTGGTCAGGGTTTTTACAGTTTGTGAGCTTTCACATGTTGCAGTTATACTCTTGTCTTGATGTACATGGAAATTGAGATGTAAGGTGATTATTTTATGGTGAAGAGGAAATTTGATAATATTCATGTAAGTATAGTCTTGAAAAACATTGCTGTAAGAGTTCTAGGGGCTTACAGAAAATGCCACTGGTTTTGAAAAGTTCGAAGTAATGAGTTTTGAAAATTTGTGTTGCTGTAGTATATATTTCAGAGACTATTATGGTACATTAAAAGTAGAACCTTTTCTGACTAATGCCTTATTTTGCTAGCCCATTCTGGTAAAAACCTTTGGGTGAGTGGCTTATCGTCGTCAACAAGAGCTACAGATTTGAAGACCCTTTTCAGCAAGCATGGGAAGGTGAGTTGCGTTTAGGAATTCTTTAATTTTTGTCTTAATTATACTTCAGTGTTGCTTACAAATTTGCTTTTGTGTCTTGAGATCATGAGTGTTCTACGTGGGAAAATGCTGCCTTGGTGTATACAGTGTTTTGTTGGTTTACTGTTGGCAACTAAGCTCAAGTTTGGAATTTACAATGTGTATTTAGTGTCATGATATCCTTTAAGTACTGTGGTTGCTATCAATAGTTCAAGTCTGGTAACTGGAGCATGCTCACATTTGTAGAGCTGTTTCTGAAGTGTCATTTGAGTTATGCTTTACTTGTACTGCATAAACTTGTGAATTTTTTGGTGGTTATGAAAAGGTGTGTGAAAATGGAGTATTTTTTAATGTAGGCCATTAGAAGGTCAATAGCAACTTCTTTTTTTTTTTTAATGGCAGTAGTGTTGTGTGGTGCTTTTGGGTGGAGCTGAGCTGACAGTTCTCATTTCATTTCATAATCCTCCTTTCATTAGTCTGCTTCATGTCTCTTCTGTTAAGCTTAAAAAAAAATACTGTTCAAGTTGTCTTGTTTGAAAAAAAAAAAAAAAAAAAAAAAGATCTGTACCAAAATTATTGTTAGGTGTAGGGTAAAACTTAGCTGTAATCAGGTCTTGTACTACTGTCTGTCCAGCTATATTGGGCCAACATCATTACTTTCCACCCACTCCAGAAGTCTTCTGTTCGGGGGTTTGGGTGGTTGCTTGCAGAAAATCATTGTGGGTCTCTGCTGATGAAAAGGTTAGGTGAACTGTGAGTTTCTCTTGCTGAACATCAAAGCTGTACTAGCAACCTGAGAGATTCACAGACTTTACTATTGTGGCAAAAGCACACATTTATTGCCATAAAGGCAAAGTTGCAGATTAAGTCTAGCATAAAGCATATGTGGCTGTAAAAGTCCTAAATGAAGGAAAACACTAAAGTTATGGTAACCTTATTCTTGCTCTGTGTAACATTTTTTAACATTTTGCACTCTGATTCAATGGTAGCCGAGATGGTCATGTACTACTTCCGGGATTCCTGTTTGCAAGTGGCCACTGTGCCAGACCTTTTCACCTTCTGTTCTTTGCAATATCTGACTCCTTCCAGGTCAGGCATTTGTGTAAGAGTACCACAACAGTATCTTCAGCTGTTGCTTCAGACCATGTGCGTTGGTATGCTTTACACAATGTAGTCAGTTTCTTGTGTCAAACTTTGAGTTTGCAGATGATTACCTCACAGGGAAGCTTGTCTTACAATTTTTATATTATGTTTATTTCCTATATTTCACAAGTATCTGATAGTTATTTGGTATTTCAGGAAAAGTGCGCTTCGAATGTGGCAGACACATCCTGCTCAAATGTTTTCCGATAATGAGGTGGGTTTTTTTTAGGCCTCCAGCACAATTTTGTCTTTTCTGTATTGACCAAGGTATATCCCAGGAACATTCCCAAGAAGAGTTGCATCTCTTTAGGACTGTGCAATGCAAAAGAAGACAAGCTTCTCATGTGATGTTCTTCGTGTTTCACTGTTGCAGTCATTACATTTGGGTAATCTGCTGGCAGGTTGCCCTCAGTCGGCCTGAATTCCAAAGTCTTGGGTCCTGCGTCGGTTGCTGTCTCCTCTTCCATGACGTCAGGTCATCAGGGGTATAAAACATGCAGCCAACGCCATTTTCTCTAGTCTTTCTTGCCGCGCGGTGCCAGAAGCAGAAGCATTTTCGCAAGTGCAGGTCGGCAGACTACTGAAAAATTTCAGTGAGTTTCAGAAGCAAAGTATTCACTAAAGCCAAGTACCCCGTTGGGGAAACTTTTTTTTCTTTTTACCGATGTCAGAAAAAGTTAATACAAGTATTACTTGTGGGAAGCAAATACCTCATAAGGATTTCCATTTATGCTGTATTCCTTGCGTAGGCCCTGATCACAATGTGCCTGGCTGTCAGTTTTGTGTTAGATTTAACCAACGCACTATTAAGCGTCTGTATATTTTTGCATCAAAGAATTTTGGAAACAGATTTAACTACCCAGAAATGTCATCAGATAGCAATCCGATTACCGGAGTACATAAAAAAACGCAAAGAAAAAGACAGAGAAAGGCAGTAGCGATCCAAAACAGACGACTAAGCTTCTCCTAAGCCAGTTGCCGGTACCCAGGTGCTTTCGCAGCCCCTGATACTAGCTACCTTTGAGTCGCAGGTATCTACAGACACCCATGTGGAGTCCGGCATGCCGCAAGATACTCAAGGTATTGGACCGACGGATGCATCTCCCTTGGATGGGTCCAGAGCCGCTGAGCAGGCACCGGCTTCTGAGGGTGTATTCAGACCTCAGCATTTGTATATCAAACCGATAGATGCAAAACCAAAGATGAAAGCAACTTCTAAAACGAAAAAACCGACGCATGAGTCACATGCACAGGCCTCCATGCCTAAAAAACAGATTATCAAAATTGCTGAAGACCTTCTTACCTTGATCAGGGGTACCTATCCCCTACCAGATAAGAGGCCTAGGCAAAACACGGATTATAAATCTTCATATCAGGTTTCTATTTCTTCTGATTCCTCTTCTGATCAGGAATGGTCTTTACCTCCCTATAAGGATTCTGATGCTGAGGAGTCTATTCCATCTGCATCTTCTCCTGAGGATTATTCATTTGGAGAAACCTTGCAGACTTTGAGGGCGCATTTTCACTGGGAGAGTCAAGATTTCTCAGGATCAAAAAAGAGACTCGGAGATTTCCTTCTCCCTTAGCACAAGCCTTTAGCCATCCTTCCTGTTTTAGACATTGTGTATGATGTGATTTTGGAGTCAGACTTGACCCCGACCCCTTACCTCCGGCTCCCAGTAAGCCTGACAGGCATTACAGGGTCCCTGACTCCATACATTTTTATTTAGAAACCCTGCTGCTGATCCTGATCCTGAACTATTTAACAGGGTCCAAAGGAAGTTAAGGCCTCAATAGCAAAAAAATCCTACACCCTCTGACAGAGATTCAGGGGCACTGGACAGATGGGGAAAAAAGGTTTATACATCTGCAACCTTGGCAATCAGGGCCTTAAACTGTCAATTTCATATGATTACGTACCAACAACATTGCTGAAACAGAAAAGGATGTTGATTTCAGAATGTGCAGAAAAAGAATTGCAGGAATTATTGCATGCACCTGAACAAGTTTGAAAGCATACTTTGCATTGTGGTTTTGATTCCTTAGAAGCCTCCTGCAGGGCCGCAGTTACAGTATCAGTGATTAGGAGGCATGTCTGGTTAAAAGATCAAAATTTGCCAGATCTTGTTGAAGCTAAATTGCTAGATGCACCTTTACATCATGATTCTCTGTTTGGTATTAAGGTAGAAGAGGTTCTAAAGAAAATGGAAGACAAAGATAAGTCTATGCAAACTGTTAAACTTCTTACAAGTGCAGCTACCAAGATTCAGTAGACACTGGCGTACAAAAGAATGGTCCTTTCCTGTGTCAGACAGCGCTCAAAGGAGCAAATCCAGATGCCCTAAGGGTTCCAGATACCAGGCGCAAGATTCATACAGGTCAAAGCAATGGGTCGCTTCCACTTCCAAATCTGGAGGGGATAAAGTGCAAACCTACAGAAAGCAATCCCAATGACTTCCCTCTGCCTACACCAAGCACTTACCTTTTGGCAGCCCCCATAGGGGGGAAATTAGCACTTTTTGCTTAAAATTGGCAGTTAATTACCCAGGACTAGTGGGTACTAAGCATCGTATCACAGGGATACCGATTCCATTTCCACACTCTGCCAATGGCAAATGGTTGGCCAGATCTGCCAAAACAATCAATGGGCAGAGGCACAGAAACAGGTTACTTCCCTCATGGACATGTGGAACATTCAGACAGTACTAGAACAGGAAAAATGACACAGTTTTTACTCAAGACTGTTCTTAGTACCGAGAAAGGGCAAGGCCTGGCAGCCAATATTGGATTTATTCATTTTGAACACATACCTGGACATTCCAAAATTCAAAATGCTGACTTTGCAACAGCTTCTGCCCATGCTGGGCAAGAATGCTTGGCTGGTGACTTTAGACCTAAGAGGCATACCTGCATGTCCCAATAACACAATCGTGCATACCTGCATGTCCCAATAACACAATCGTGCATACCTGCATGTCCCAATAACACAATCGTGCAGAAGATACCTCTGAGTCGAGGCTGGCTTAATGCATTACCAATTCTCTGCACTGCCCTTTGGCTTATCTACTGCTCCAAGGGTCTTTACAAAGTGCCTGGCACCAATAATTGCATTTTGCAGACAAAAGTATAAAAATATATCCATGTTCATAGTGTTTCACTGCTGCAGTCATTACACTTGGGTTATCCTGCTGTCAGGCGGGCCCGCAGTCTGCCTGAGTTCCAAAGTCTTGGTCCGGCGTCTGTTGCTGTCGCCTCTTCACTGACGTCAGTGTGCAAAACGTGAAGATAAGGAAAGGCATCTGAGGCCCAAAACTGACTAAGCCTCTTCTAGGCCTTTCGCCGTTTTTTCGGTGAGGCGCTTTCGCAGCCCCCGATGCCCGCTACCTCAGAACCACAGACCGCGACAGACTCCCACGTGGAGGTACCTAGGCCTCTGGATACTCAAGGTGTTGGGCCAACGAAGATTAACTCTTCAGATGGGTCCGGAGCCGCTGAGCAGGCATCTGCTTCTGAGGGTGTTTTCAGGCTTACTCAACTTACCATTGCAACTACAGCCAAGACTAAACCTACATTAAAGACAGAAAAGCAAGTACAGCATTCACCTGGACAGTCCTCCATGCCTAAAAACAGATGCTCAAGATGTCCGAAGACTTGATGACTCTGATTAGGGGTTCCCATCCCCCTCCTGATAAAAGGCCTGGGCAGGATACAGATTGATTCCTCTGACCAGGTTTCAATATTTTCTGATTCCTCTTCAGACCAGGGATATTCTTTACCCCCTATGAGGATTCTGATGCTGAAGAATCAATTCCTTCAGCTTCTCCTTCGGAGGATTATTCTTTTGGGGAAACTTTATATACCATGCGGGAGTAATTCCATTGGGAGGGCCCGAATTACTCAGAATCCAAGAAAAGGCTCAAAGACGTACTTTTACTGCCTCAGCACAGGCCCCTTGCTATTCCGCCATTGTTGGACATTGTGGATGATGCGTTCTCTGAATCTAGTTTAAATCTTGATTCTTTACCCCCAGCTCCAGTCAAGCCAGACAGGTACTACAGAGTCCCTGACTCGCACATTTCTTATAAAAACCCTGTTGCTGACCCAGCAACTATTTCCCAGGGTCCCAAAGGGGTTAAGGCTTCCACGGCTAAGAATCCAGTTCCCTCGGATAGGGACTCTAGAGCATTAGACAGATGGGGAAAGAAAGTTTACACCTCTACAACTTTAGCAGTGAGGACTCTAAATTGCCAGTTTCACATGCTTAAATATCAACAATACTTACTGTCTCAATTAAAACAGAAAATGAGTGCAAATGCAGAACAACCTGAATATAAGGAAATGCAGGATTTATTGCAAGCAGCTGAACAAGTGGGAAGGTATACTTTGCAATGTGGTTTTGATTCATTAGAAGCTTCTTGTAGAGCAGCAGTTACAGGATCTGTGATTCGAAGGCATGCTTGGTTTAAAAGAATGAAGTTTACCAGATCATGTTAAGGCAAAATTATTGGATGCTCCTTTGCAGCAAGTTAATTTATTTGATATTAAAGCAGAAGAGGTATTAAAGAAAATGGAGGATAAGGCAAAATCTATGCAAACAGCGAAGGATTTCTTACAGGTACAACCACCACGTGTTAGCATAAATTGGCCTACAAAGAATTGGTCCTTTCCAGTGTCACACAGGCCACAGAGAGGCAGATCCAGACGCCCAAGAGGCAGATCTCAGCCACAAGGATCTTACAGACCACGGCAGTGGGGTGCTTCAAACCCAAAAGGAGGTGAGGACAAGTCACAACCTTACAGGAAACAGTCTCAATGACTTCCCCCTTCCAATGCCAAATTCTTCCCTTTTGGCAGCGCCCTTAGGGGGAAAACTAGCAATTTTTTCTCAAAACTGGCAAACAATCACCCAAGACAAATGGGTGCTGAATATTGTGTCTCAAGGTTACAGGTTCCACTTTCACACTTTTCCAAGGCTAAAAGGAATGCCAGACCTGCCACAAAATCAATGGACAGAGGCATAAAAACAAATTACAGCTCTCATGGACATGAGAGCTATTCAAAAAGTACCACAGCAGGAAAAAGGACAAGGATTTTACTCGAGACTTGGTACCCAAAAAGGACAAAGCCTGGAGACCCATTCTGGACCTTTCCATTCTAAATACTTAACTGGATGTTCCGAAATTCAAAATGCTGACACTACAACACCTCCTTCCCGTGTTGGGCAAGAAAGCTTGGCTTGTTACTTTGGACCTCAAGGGAGGCATACCTGCATGTCCCTATCAGACAAAATTGTAGAAGATACCTCAGAGTCATAGCTGGTTCAATGCACTACCAATTCTCTGCACTGCCCTTTGGCTTATCTACTGCGCCCAGGGTCTTTGCCAAGTGCCTGGCACCAGTAATTGCATTTTGCAGACAAAAAGGAATTCAAATATATCAATATCTGGACGACTGCCTGATTCAAGCAGAGAGCAAGGACATTCTTCTACAGCATCTGGCATTCGTAAAAAGATTAAGTTGCCTAGGGTACACAGTAAACGAAAAGAAATCCAAACTAGTGCCCTCACAATATTCCTGGGTGCCAGCTTAAATACAACGGCCCAGATGGCTTATCTCACGCCAGACAAACAAGGACAACTGACTCAGTATTTTCAATTGATGGCAACAAAGTCCCAACTCCCTGCAAGAAAAATTCTTCAGGCCTTGAGATTCATGGCTTCCTGTACACTACTAATTCCATATGCAAGACTACATATGAGGAAATTACAATGGTACCTAAAAAGTGTTTGGTCTCAACATTTTCACAGCTTGGAGACAGTAATACCACTAATTCCCTGCCTACAACAGGAGTTATGATGGTGGGCACAGGCATGTCACCTCAACAAGGGTCAGCCTTTCACTCTTCCCACAGCCAGGCAGACTTTAACAGACTCCTCGGATTACGCCTGGGGAGCACGCATGGCAGGAAAATGTATTCAGGGCACATGGACCACAGACCAAATGCATCTTCACATCAATCAAAAATATGTTGGCTGTACAAAATGCCCTTACAGCTTTCAAGGATCTTCTGCATCCAGGACAATTACTATTAGACAGACAACACCACTGTAATGTGGTACATAAACAGAAGGGCACTCATTCTTCCCCCTATGCAGACGAGCCATGACCTTGTGGAACACTGCTCTAACCTATCAAGTTCATCTGCAAGCACAATTCCTGCCAGGAATGAAAAACACTCTGGCAAATGACTTGAGCAGTAACATCATGGATCCTCACGAGTGGAAATTAAATCCACAAATCTTCAGCATGATAATGCAAAAATAGGGGTGCCCGGACATGGATCTTTTTGCCACAACACTGAATTACCAACTACAAAAATTCTGCACAAGGACTTATCACACAAGCATGGAAAGTGGATGCTCTTTCGTTCAGCTGGAAAATCCTACATGTTTATGCCTTCCCACCTCTGCTTCTCCTTACAAAGGTACTCATAAAAGCCAGACAAAAACCACAGATGATTCTGATTGCTCCAAGACTGGCCACACCACCATTGGTACCCAATCTTAAAGAACTTAGCTCAAGGCCCACCTTGGATTTTGCCTCAAATTCCACACCTTCTGACTCAGCAAAACAATCTTTCTGCACAGTCAGCTCAAAACCTTAAACCTGGCTGCATGGCAGATTCATTAGCCAAACGGGCTACTTCTGTCTCTAAAGCTGTTATGGATGTCATTTTGGAGGCCAGGAGGCCTAACATCAGGTAATCTTATTCAGACAAGTGGGGGAATTTCTGTGCCTGGAACCAGGCTCAAAACCTTGATCCTCTGGTCCCTAACATTCCTCATACTGCAATACTTGACTGAGATGCTGGACAAAGGACTATCCTTCTCGTCCATTAAGATTCACGCTTCTGCCATCTCGGCTCATTACAACACAGATCCTCCTGATGTCCTTCAAGGATGCATCTGCAGTCATAACATATGGGTTGTCCTGCCTCAGGCAGCCCTTCGGGCGGCCGGATTCCAAAGTCTGGGTCTGGCCTCGGCTGATGTCGCACTTCGCCCGACGTCATAGCTCCTGGGGTATAAAGGCATCAGCCGACGCCATTTTCCTCAGTCTTTCTTGCTGCGCGGTGCCCGAAGCAGAAGCTGTTCGCAAGTGCCGGTCGGTTAGATCCAGAGATTTCAGCTACCGAAGACTTCTAAAAAAGCTAAGTACCCCGTTGGGGACTCTTTCTTGCCTCAGCCGATGTCAGACAAAGTAAATAATTGTTTAACTTGTGGGGAAACAAATAGCTCATAAGGATTTCCACTCTTACTGCCTTCCTTGCTTAGGCCAAGACCACGACGTATCAGCTTGTTTAGCCTGTGCTTCCTTCAACCGACGGACACTTAGACGTCGGTCGGAGTTCGCAGAAGAGTTTTTTTGGTTCCGCTTTTGCATATAAAATGCCGTCTGAGACTCCGACTTCACATTTAGCCAAACAAACGCAAGGAAAAGGACCGACACTCGCGGCCCGCGGTTTCGGCTGAAACCACGGTTAGGCCTACCGCGAGTGTCTCTGTTTCGGCTGAAACAGAGTCCTCTGTTCTTCCTTCTGCCGAAAGCATGCCTCCGACAACCGAGCCCACAGAGGCCCCGGCTGAGTTGGCTACTGAAATTCCTACCGAAGAAGCAGGCGCACAAGAATTGTCCGACACCATTCCGTTGGACATCTCTACTCCTGCACGTGGGGCAGCTAGACCCCCTGCGTCTATGTCTATTAAGGCCTTCTCCAGGGCTAAAGCAGCTAAACTTTCCAAGGCCTTACCAACAAAAGCTTCCTCTCTCAGACCTTCCTCAAGTTCTCATTCTCAGCCTTGCTGAGGACCTTATATCTCTGATTAGGGGATCCCAACCTCACCCAGACAGGGCCTCACAGCCACCTGAAAAAAGGCCTAGGACTGAACCCCCTGAACCTCTCTCCTCTGACTATTACTCGGATGGATCAGATTTATCAGACCATCAGGAAGGACCATACTCACCTTATGAGGATTCGGATGCAGAAGACTCTATTCCTTCTGCCTCCCCCCCAGAAGAATTTTCCTTTGGGGAGACTTTACACTCAATGAGGGAACACTTTCAATGGCAGGGTCAGGATTTTTCTGATTCTAGGAAAAGGCTAAGGACTTTTTTACACTTGCCACAGCATAGGCCTTTAGCCCTACCACCTGTACTGTCAGTTGATGATGCATACAATGATGCCAGTTCTGCCCCTGATTCTCTTCCCCCGGCCCCTGCCAAACCTGACAGATATTACAGGGTCCCAGATTCTCACTTCCACTTGTATAAGGCCCATGCTGCAGACCCAGAAACTATTTCTCAGGGCCCAAAGGGTGTTGCAGCTGCCACTGCCAAAAACCCCCTACCCTCTGAAAGAGAGTCAAGAGCATTAGAGAGATGGGGTAAAAAGGTTTATACATCTGTTACTCTTTCTGCCAGGGCTTTAAACTGTCAATTTCACATGATACAGTACCAGGAATTTTTGTTGGATTAGCTGAATAAAAAGCTTTCTCCTCCTGAACCTTTAGACCGTAAGTCCCTTCAGGATTTGGTACACAACTCTCAGCAGGTCAGTAATCATTTCTTAAAATGTGGCTATGATGCACTGGAGGCTTCATTTAGATCAACTATGACTGGAGCAGTGATTCGAAGGCATGCCTGGCTAAAAGAGCAATCATTGCCAGACCATGTCAAGTCTAAACTCCTAGTTGCCCCTATGGAGAAACAAAGTTTATTTGGCTCCCCTGCACAGGAGGTTCTAAAGAAAGTGGAAGAAAAAGCAAAATCTGTGCAAACAGTCAAGGATTTTCTGCAGGTCCATCCTCCGAGGTTCAGCAGAAACTGGCCTTCAAAGAATTGGTCCTTTCCAGACACCTCCAGAGCACAGAGGCAGAAATAGATGCCCAAGAGGCAGAGGTCAATCAAGGGGTGCCTACAGGGGTAGTCAGTGGCAACCTGCCAACCAGAGGAGTACCTCCACAGCTGCGACTACAACCACTTCCACAGGACAGACACAATGACTTGGCTCCGATTCCACCTACCAGGGAACAACTAGAAGCACCCTTGGGTGGAAAGTTAGCTTTATTTTCAAAAAACTGGCATTGCATTACAGGAGACAAATGGACATTGCAAACAGACAAAGGCTACAGGTTTCACTTCCACACTTTACCAAAAAAGAGAGGAATGCCAAACCTTCCACTAAGCCAGAAGCCAGAGGCTCTAAAACAAATCATGTTAAGTTGTCTATCTCGCCTTCATTCTTGCTGGATGGGTTCGGAGCCGACCTCGGCTCCGACTCGGCCACTCTAAAAGCTCGAGAGTTGGTTCCACCGGCTCGAGGCTCCCCTTATATCCCACAATGCTAGGCGAGAGTTACCTCAGATCTCGTTTGCCGCTACAGCTTCGAGGTTGGTTGTTCTACCGGTTCCTGGTGAGTTTTAGCTTTTTCTATTAAAAGTTACTCTTTTTACCCCTTTTTTAGTTTAATTATTCTCAAATTAGTGTAGTTCATTGAACTTTATCCCCGACCTAATTTTTCCCGTTTCTTGTTTAAAAGAACTTTTAGTTCTTCCCTTGGGCCTTAGGCCTTCCCTTCCCTAGGGAGTGTTTGTGTAGTTTACTACTGTTTATTGTACTTTATTTTTAGTATTTTTACTAAAGTTGTTATTCTGACAGGGTATAACTGGTGTGTTTGAGTGTGTGTTTGTGTTCACCAGTTAGGCTATGTCAAAAGAAGCAAAGGTCTCCGGATTCAAGAAGTGTGATGCGTGCTGTCAGAAAATGTCTCTGACAGACGCTCACACTTCTTGTGTCTATTGTCTGGGGCCTTTGCACCTGCAGGACTCCTGTGCTGTTTGCCATGGCTTCAGCCCCAGGGTCCTGCAGGAAAGAAAAACAAGCTTATTCTGAGAGGCTTGTTGAAGCCTGAGGATTCCCTGTCTGTCTCAACAGGGAAGCCCTCCAAGGCATCGAGGTCTTCGGCTCCGGCTTCTGAGCCGAGACCTCAGGTTGTTCAACCTTTGCCTTTATCGGCTCCGGCTGGAGCCGATAAGACTCAGTCCACAGTTTGTGTGGCTTCGCTCGGCGGCCGAGGTTATCGAGGTACCGTGTCGGCTCCGACAAGATCTTGAGCCGACAACCAGAAAGAGGTCTAGGTCACCTTCTCTTGGCTCCGTTCATTCGGCTCCAGGATCTCCCCTGCTGTCTGAACGGAGCCAAAGATCTCATTCCTCTAGGTCATCGAGGCTGTCCGATCATGACCTTCAGAGGGTGGTGAGTCGACTACTCAAGTCTGAGGCACTAGCCCAGATGCTTCAGAGCCCGACTCATCAGTCGGTGCCTGCCCGGTCCATCAACTCTTTCCTCCTTCGACTCTCTTGAGTTCGGAGCCGGGTCGTGTCGGAACAGAGACTGTGGTCACCTCGGAGCCGAGACAATTGTCGTCGGCTCCGTTTTCTTCCATGGAGGAATCTCGGCGCCGGACTTCCCTCGTCGGCTCCGAGGGGGTGAGTGGCATCGGACCCTTGTCCGACCCTCTCCCTCTCGGTGCATCGGCGCTGGTGAGTTCGGCTCCGACATCGACCTCGAGCCATCACTGTCGGTGCCGAGGGGTCCTTAGCTCCGGAGCGGGGACCTCTGGCTCTGCCTGACAGGGGTGCTTTGAGGTCATGCGAGTGTGTTAGAGCCTGGCTCTACTCCACAGTCGGCTCCGTCAGCCCCTCCCTCTATGCTGCCTCAGGGTAAGTCGACTCACTCCCTCATCCCGGACCGCAGAGAGCCAACTCCTCAGGAGCTCCCTTTGGGGATTTCATCCTCTTCGAGGCCTCTCCTGATTTGGCAGAAGAGCCCCTCGGAAGAGGAAGTGCAAGAGGAAGCACATTGACTCACCTGAGTCTATCACGTCGGACACAGATCTGGATGATTCTGAGGGTTCCCCGTTCCCCCTCTGAAGGTGTCTCATCTCGAGACATTCGTGAGATCCTTAAACAGAGGGAAATTGGCCAGCCCTCAACCCTTCGGAGGACGAATCTGTGTATCTTGAGGCGTTTGGCTCTCGTCCTTCCACCTCCTGGGTGTCCCCCCCCCTCGCCCCCCTCATCCAGGTGGTTGCTAAAAAGGCATGGACGGCTCCTGATTCAGTGGACCCCACTCCCAGGAGACCCTCCAAATTCATCACAGCTCCATCAGACAAGGAATTTTTATCAAAAGGAGTTTCTGTGGATGCTATGGTGGTAGCTGCCGCCACAAAGAAGGAACTGGCTGATCCTTCAGTGCCTGTCCATCCACCTAACAAAGAATCTAGGTCCATGGATAGGTGCAGGCGGATGTTCTCCTCAGCGACATTTACTATGCGTCGCTGAATTACCTGTGCCATTTCACTCGTCTTCAAAGGGACTTGATCAAAGAAGCGAGTGAAATGCTGAAGGACCCTACAGCTGCGGGTTTCCAAGAGAAAATGAACACGCAGCTGGCTATCCTAATTCTATTTCCAACTCCTCCATGCCTCCTCTCTTATGCGGCCGATGGAGCGAGCAGAGCAGGAACAGGGTAGCCTTACGTAGCACGCCTGGATGCGGCTATGCAATTTTATGAACCTTTCAAGGCGTCTTTCACGAACTCCCCTTTGATGGATCATCTCTTTTTGGTCCACAAGTGAAAGAAACCCTGACTAGGTGCGAGACTGATGGCAAGACCCTTTCTGCCGCCGGAGTCCGTTTTCTACTCCTAGGCCTTACCCCAAAGGCCAGAAGGGGAAAGATGTGGTTCCGTAAACAATCTCAAGGGACTTAGCCTGACGCACAGAGTCGGTTCCCGCCAGAGGCAGACGGGCCCACAACAATGGTAGCCGTCGCCCTAGACGCACAGGGGGTCCGCAGAACCAGGGCAATCCTGGAACGTCCTCCGATAAGCCCTTTCAGCATCCCTGAGGTGTTGCCCGACTGCCCATCTTCGGAGGCAGTCGGGGGAAGATTGTCACTGTACCCAGAAGCCTGGCTATCCTTGACACAAGACAAATGGGTACAGTCCATCATTTCCGAAGGTTATTCTATTCCCTTTCTTCGTTTTCCAAATCAGTCAAAAAAATCCCTTCCAGATGTTCCACCCGCTCAAAAGGACATAGCAGCTTTGGAAATTTCAAAACTGCTTGCAAAAAGAGCTATTCAGCCAGTGCCAGCAGACCAACTAGGATCCAGAATCTACTCAAGGTTCCTTTTAGTTCCAAAGAAAACAGGGGACTGGAGACCAATTTTGGATCTCAGTATCTTGAACAGATCGGTCAAGAAAACAAGATTTCGGATGGTCACGCTGCAATCCATTCTTCCCCTATTGAGAAAAGGAAACTGGATGTGCTCTATAGACCTTCAGGACGCGTACTATCACATAAAAATGAACAGACGCTCCAGAAGATTCCTCCGCTTCAGGCTGGGAACCAGTCATTTTCAATTCAGGGCCCTGCCCTTTGGTCTCACCACTGCCCCCCGGGTGTTTACCAAATGCATGGCAGTGGTAGCTTCTCACCTGAGACGACAAGGATTCCAGGTGTTTCCATATTTGGACGACTGGCTCCTCACAGCTCCTACCAAGCATCTCCTTCTGATGGCCAGAGATTACACTTTTCGCCTGTCAAAACTGGGTATCTCAATAAATTGCGAAAAGTCTGTTTTGTCGCCTTGTCGTACTATTACCTACATAGGCGCAAATTTAGATACTGTAAACATGTCTGCAACACTAACGAACCAAAGGATATCAGACATTCAAAATTGGTATCACTACTTCTCAACAACAACAGAGCCAAAGCCAGGTTAGTTCTAAAGGTGTTGGGAATCATGGCAGCGGCCATACCCCTCCTTCCATTGGCCAGATACCACATGCGGATCCTTCAGTGGCTGCTCTTTTCTCAATGGTCATACCAGGAACTTCCAATGTCTCACACCATTATGATCACATGGCGTGCAAAAGCATCTCATGTGGTGGATGTCTTCCCCCCCAGCTCCTATTGGGGAGACCATTTGTTCCACCTCCTCCGGTTGCTACTCTGACAACGGATGCCTCCCTGATCGGGTGGGGGGGGGCATTATCAGGGCAGGACAGTCCAGGGCACATGGCAACCAAACGAATGCCACTTGCACATAAATGTTCTGGAGATGAGAGCAGTGCTTTTAGCGTTGCAAGCCCTTCAAGACTCTCTTCCCTTGGGAGCGATTGCAATCAGACAGACAATATGTCTGTAGTGTGGTACATCAACAAACAAGGCGGAACCAGATCATACCCCTGTGTCGAGAAGCACTCAGACTGTGGCAATGGGCGATTTCTTCTCAGCGTTTTCTGATAGCAACGCACATCCCGGAAGTCCAATCACATTGCGGACAAGTTGAGCAGAGCTATTCTCATGCCTCACGAGTGGTCTCTGAAAGACTCTGTAGTGAGAGAGATTTTCTCAAGTGGGGTCAGCCTTGCTGCGATCTTTTGCTACTCCCCAAAACAGCAAGTGCAGAGAATACTTCACTCTATTCCCTTTACCAGGCCAACCCAGCAGGGACGCTTAGTCCAAGTTTGGCCCGGGGACTTCTGTATGCATTTCCTCCTTTCCCACTGATCTCTCAAGTAATACAGAAAGCTATCGCTCAGAAGGCCTCATTGATCCTCATTGCTCCTTACTGGCCTCGACAAGTGTGGTTCCCCTTTCTGCATCGATTTCTTTTGAGCGACCGTGGAATCTGGACCTAGTTCCAGATCTTCTGATCTATCAGTCGGGTCAGTTTCATCGCTCCTCCCTCTCTGAACCTCACTGCTTGGTTCCTCCACTTCCAACCGTAGCCAGGCTTCCTCAATTATCTCACTCTGTTAGAGATATTTTGATAGCTTCCCATAAATCTTCCACTCGAAAGATTTATTTGAGTAAGTGGAAACGCTTTTCATATTGGGCACAAGGAAAGGACATAGATCCTTTCACCGCTTCCATCCAACTAGTCCTTGATTTTCTTGCTGAACTCTTCCATGCAGGTTCATCTCCATCTACTCTTAAGGTTCAATTGGCAGCTATTTCTAATTTCCATGTGGGTATTTCTGAATCTGCCCTAATGTCCCACAAACTCTGCAAAGCCTTTTTGAAAGGAGTTTTTCTTCTCAGACCTCCTGTAAGAAATCCTCCTTCTCCTTGGGACCTAAATTTAGTTCTTGCTTCTTTGATTCTTTCCCTTTCAACCTGCAGCTTCATGTTCCTTAAAGTTATTATCATGGAAAACTCTCTTTCTGGTGGCTATCACATCAGCTAGAAGAATTTCAGAACTTCAAGCACTCAGTTGTCGCTCTCCTTACCTTGTGTTCCATAAGGACAGAGTTTCCTTACTTAACTAACCCGTCCTTTTTGCCTAAGGTGGTTTCAACATCAAATCTAAACCAATGCATGGACCTCCCTGTCTTTTTCCCGGAGTATTCAAATAGGTCTGAACAAAAATTACACTGTCTGGATGTTCATCGTCAATTAAGGTACTACTTGGACAGGACGAAACAATTCAGAAAATCTGATCAGCTGTTTGTCTCCTATGCGGAAAGCAGAAAGGGACTTCCAGTTTCAAAGGTATCTTTATCCAGATGGCCAACATCTCTGATTACCCTTGTTTATGAGATTAGACACCAAAAACTGCCTAAGCCTAAAGCCCATTCCACCAGAGCTTTGGCTACTTCTCTAGCCTTCCAAAACAGACTGCCTATTGACACCATTTGTGCAGCGGCTACTTGGGCTACTCCTCACACTTTTATTTCCCATTATAAGTTGGATTTAGCTTCTAGGCATAGAGCTAATTTTGGTTCCACTGTTCTCAGGAGTCTGTTCCGTTAGGCCACCCGGGACAAGGTGCTAGGGACGCGGTCCCATCCAGCAAGAATGAAGGCGAGATAGACAACTTAACATATAGAAGTTATGTTCTTACCATAACGTTCCATGTTAGTTGTCGTCTTCTCGCTTCTTCTTCGCCCCACCCTCCTTCCCCCTGGCCTGGACAGACCTAGAGGAGTTGTGATCGTGACCTCTCTTTCTACCACCTCTTAGCTATATGCTATTATGCATATTTCTTGTTTCAGGATGTAGGTCACCCTTCTTCCTGTTGTTAGAGGTGGATTCTGTTTTTTACAGTTATACTGTTTCTGTTATAAGCTGGGGTTAGCTTACAAACGAGATCTGAGGTAACTCTCGCCTAGCATTGTGGGATATAAGGGGAGCCTCGAGCCGGTGGAACCAACTCTCGAGCTTTTAGAGTGGCCGAGTCGGAGCCGAGGTCGGCTCCGAACCCATCCAGCAAGAAGAAGGCGAGAAGAAAACTAACATGGAACGTTATGGTAAGAACATAACTTCTATATCAACTTACTAAGGATGAGAGCAATAGAAAGGGTACCATCTATGGAACAAGGCCAAGGATTTTACTCCAGACTATTCCTTGTACCAAGAAAAGAAACTCAATGGAGGCCTATTCTCGACTTGTCCGCACTGAACACATATCTCATTGTACCAAAATTCAAGATGCTGACCCTACAGCAACTTCTTCCCATGTTGGGCAAGGAGTCTTGGCTAGTGACTCTAGATCTCAAGGAGGCATACCTGCACGTCCCTATACGACCATATTGCAGAAGACACCTCAGATTTCTTGCAGGATCAGAGCATTATCAATTCTCAGCATTGCCCTTTGGCTTATCTACTGCGCCCAGAGTATTCACGAAATGCCTGGCATCAGTAATTGCACATTGCAGGCTTCAGGGAATTCAGATCTACCCATACCTGGACGACTGCCTAATACAAGCGGACAACAAGACAAAAATAATAAAGGATTTGGCCTATGTCATACAACTGTTACAAGCCTTGGGATACAGTCATCATACAGAAGTCAAGACTAGTGCCATCCCAAAGGATAAGATTTTTGGGTGCAGAACTGGACACCAACTCAGATGGCTTTTCTCACAGAAGAAAAACGAAAGCAACTCCCAGTCTACTTCATGGCATTGACGAGACAAACTCAGCTTACTGCAAGGAAAGTCCTGCAGGCCCTGGATTACATGGCATCTTGCATAATCTTGATCCCACATGCCAGGCTGCATATGAGAAAATTACAATGGTACCTAAGGAATGTATGGTCTCAGCACAGACAGTCTAGAAACCATGATACCAATCATTCCATGCCTGAAAAAAGAATTCCTGTGGTGGGCTCAGGCTTGCCAGACCAACAGAGGGTTGCCTTTCCACAAACCACAACCAAGGCAGACCATCACCACGGACGCCTCAGACCTAGGCTGGGGGGCACACATGGAAGACAAGTGTATCCAAGGCCTATGGTCTCAAGACCAGCTGAATCTACACACAAATCTAAAGGAGATGATGCCAGCGAGGCATTCAAATCATTCCTCCAGCAAGGACACCTGCTGCTAAGGACAGACAATACCACAGTCATGTGGTACATTAACAAACAGGGAGGCACGCATTTCTACCCTCTATGCCGGATGGCAATGGACCTGTGGAAACTAGGCCTGAATCTCAACATTCAACTGCAGGCCAGATTCGTACCAGGAGAAGAGAATTCACTAGCAGGCAGCTTAAGCAGAACTACCACGGATGCTCACGAATGGATGCTGCATCCAGACATCTTCAAAAACATAACAAAGAAATGCGGGAATGCCAGAGATAGACCTGTTCGCCTCCCCACTCAACCACCAACTGAAGAAATTCTGCTCAAGAGAATACCACCCACAAGCCTGGAGGGTGGACTCCCTTTCTTTCAGCTGGAAGGCACTGACAGTTTATGCCTTTCCACCTCTCCCATTGATGTACAAAGTTCTACTGAAGATCAGGGAGGAACAGCCAAAGGTGATTCTGATAGCTCCAGACTGGCCAAGGCACCATTGGTACCCGCTACTGAGAAGCATGTCTCGGACGAACTCATGGCCTCTACCTCTATGGCCTTTACTTCTAACGCAGAACTACTACAAGACCCTGCATCCAAACTTGAAAACGCTGCAGCGAACTGCCTGGAAAATTGCATAAAACAAAACCAATCTGTTTTATCTCAGAGGGTCAAGGACATTATCCTGGAGGCTCGCAGACCCGCCACAAGAAAAACATACTCAGCCAAATGGAAGAGATTCCTCATTTGGAGTGCATCAAAGGGAACAAATGTCACACTGGCAAACCTTGCACACATCCTAGAATACTTAGCAGAACTGTTCCACAATGGCCTGTCCTATTCTTCCATTAAGATTCATGCTTCAGCAATTTCAGCAGAGTACAACATGGATCCTCCTATATTCTCTCACCCTCTCCTCAGACAATTTTTAAGAGGGATCAGAAATGTAAAGCCTCCAAGGAAACCACCTCTGCCTGCATGGGATCTCAGTTTTGTGCTGGAAAAATTAACACTTCCCCCTTTTGAACCAGCAGCATCAGCAGACTTACAGTTCTTATCTTGGAAAACTGCTTTCCTTCTAGCAATCACTTCAGCAAGAAGGGTATCCGAGTTACAGGCATTAATGGCAGTGCAGCCTTTCCTTATCTTTCACCAGGATAGAGTGTCTCTGAGAACCAATCCTACTTTCATGCCAAAGGTGGTATCCAGGGTATCCTTGAACCAAGCTATTCATTTACCTACGTTCTTCCCTAACCCACAGAACAGGGGGGGAAAACTATTGCACACCTTGGATGTACACAGACAACTGCGCTACTATCTGGACAGAACTAAAACCAGCAGAAAAACTGACCAGCTTCTGGTAGCATATGCAACAGGAGTGCAAGGAAAAGCAATTTCCAAACAGACAATTTCAAAATGGATAGGAAATAGCATTCGATTCTGCTACTCTTTTCATGGAAAGACAACTCCTGAAAATATCAGGCCTCACTCCACAAGAGCCACAGCCACCACTACAGCTTTCCTACGAGGAGTGGCTACCAAAGACATTTTAGAAGCTGCTACTTGGAGCTCCGTGCATACATTTGCCAAGCATTACAATCTTCCTTTATACTCCAGATCCCGAGCAGGTTTTGCAACTGCAGTTTTACAGGGGATCTTAACTACACCATCATTATCTTAGTGCCTCCTCCCCCAGTTTGGCTATAGTATTCTACCCATATGTTATGACTGCAGATGCATCCTTGAAGGACATAGTACAGTTTTGTACCTACCATAAATGTAGATGTCCGATAGGTATGCATCTGCAGTCAGGATTACCCACCCTCCTTCCCCTATGTGGTATTCCTAGGGTACTTACCCCTCTTTTAGCTAGCTGGGGGAATCTATTATGGTGTATTTGTTTGTATGTATATATATATATGTATGTATGTATGTATGTATGTATGTATATGTATATGTATATGTATATATATATATATATATATATATATATATATATATATATATATATATATATATATTGCTTTCTACTGTTTGGAATTTTCTACATTTATCCAAATTTAGCCTTCCTAGAGGGCACCTGGCATCTGGGGCAAGAAACACTGAGGAAAATGGCGTCGGCTGATGCCTTTATACCCCAGGAGCTATGACGTCGGGTGAAGTGCGACATCAGCCGAGGCCAGACCCAGACTTTGGAATCCGGCCGACCGAAGGGCTGCCTGAGGCAGGACAACCCATAGGTTATGACTGCAGATGCATACCTATCGGACATCTACATTTGTGGTAGGTACAAAACTGTACTTTTTCTCTCATCCATTGCTAAAGCAGTACTTCGGAGGGGCTAAAAACATAAGACTGCCCCGGAGAGCACCAACACCAACTTGGGACCTCAATATCATTTTGGAAAAGCTCACTATGCCTCCGTTTGAACCAGCCAATTCAGCAGAGTTAAAATATATATCATGGAAAACTGCTCTGCTTCTAGCAATAACCTCAGCACAAAGAGTTTCAGAACTACAGGCACTAATGGCAGTGGAGCCTTTCATCATTTTCCACCAAGACCGGTTTCTTTCAGAACAAGCCCTACCTTTATGCCTAAGGTGGTATCAAGTGTGGCTCTTAACCAAACTGTTCCCTTGACAGCATTTTATCCAAATCCCCGACTTCTACATTCCTTGTACATACACAGGCAATTGCACTTCTACTTGGACAAAACAAAAGCTTTCAGAAAGTCTGAACAATTGTTTGTATCATATGCTGCAGGATCACAGGGAAAGGCCATTTCAAAGCAGAGCATTTCAAAGTGGATAGGACACTGTATCCAGTTCTGCTACACACAACATGGGAAACCTTTACCTAGTAATATTAGACCACATTCCACCAGGGCAACTGCCACTTCTACTGCCTACCTTAGAGGAGTACCTACCAAGATATCTTGGAAGCTGCAACTTGGAATTCAGTGCACACCTTTACCAAGCATTACCATTTGTCTCTTTATTGTAGATCCAGAGCTGGCTTTTCCACTGCAGTGTTGCAGGGCCTCATAGCCACACCAAATCCTCTAGAGCCAGCCACCCAAACTCAGCTTTGGGATTCTACCAAAGTGTAATGACTGCAGCGGTGAAACACGATGAACATAGTACAGTTTCGTACCTACCATAAATGTAGATGTTAGTGTCTTCACTGCTGCAGTCCAGGTTACCCACCCGCCAGCCCCTCTTTCTTGTCTGGAACTAACCTATGCTACTTATGTGGTGTATTTGCTGGTTACTGAAGGTTTTATATTTACCTTTTTTGTATGTTTTATTAGAAGTATGTATTGCCTACCATTTTTGGGGGCACCTGACATCTGGGGCAAGAAAA